>NW_014332944.1:475370-487827 GCF_000341935.2 Cephus cinctus | reverse complement strand
CATCGGGCGACAGCTGGGCACCACGTCCTCAACTCGGGTCAGGGGGTTCCTCCTCTGCCTGTAACCGTATCAAAACTACCTCCGCCCGCTCTACAGCCCTTTGCCCATCTCCAGCGGGGCGCCGGTATCTCACCCGGGCTTCTGCCGGTCCGTGGAGACGTCTCCGTCGGGTACTCTCCTCTGCCGGGCAACTCGGTACGTCGAGACTATCTCCCCACGGCAGATTCGAGCACCTCGACCTCAACTAAACAATAACGAAATCTTACGAGAGCATTGGCGTAACTATACGAATCAACCCGAGAGCGTAGCTTCTGAGTAGGATGGCGACCCGAAGGGAACCAGAAATCGAGAACGTTATCTCTAACGGCAGCCGGAGTCGCCTTGCGGCCGTGAATCGAAAAATTACGTCACAATGTATATATAGTATATATATATATTTTACTTTCCTTGTCTCCACGTTTTTGTTCGCACATAAATGAAACATGAGACTAGCTCAACAGATTGTTGAGAATCTCGCGAGATGAATTCCAAAAAACTGATAACAAAAAGGGTATGATTTTTCATGCCAGACGTGAGCCAGTAAGTGATAACGGGCGCGAAGAGTGAAAGGGGTTGTTATACAAGGGATGATACGAAGGTGAGGGAGGAAAAAAAGGGAATTTTCTCTTGTAAGAAAAAAAAAAGAAAAATTCTCCAAGGGAAACTTTGACACGGGACTAATTGGAAAATTTCGAAAGAATTGTTATCTCGGATAATTGATAATAATTTTTTTTATTCACAAAATTTTTTTTTCATTTTTTATCAGACCGTCGTGTCTTTCGAAGTGCGCTATAATCCACCCGACGGAAGCTGCAGCTCTTATGCGCCCACTGAAATCATGGAGGACGAGCAACAGATGCTCATTGACATAGAGCAAAACATTGCCAACCTGGAACGCAGCCTGGAACAGGCGAACAGCACCAAGAGAAGGGGTTCCTGGCACAGTCATGATAAAAGTTGCAAAAAGGGTTTTCTGCAACGGGGTAGCTCGATGTCTACCGGAGAAGATTCGCCGGATCGTAAGAGGTAATCTTCCGAAGTAATTTTGTAGTAGACTCTGTGTGGTGGTGCTTTGCTTTATTTTTTCATCCCTTATCTTCTTTTTTTTAAACTATTTTCTCTAACCTTACCCTCGTTCATTTCTTGGACTTCAGAGACAGTGTTTTCAGTATATTGGATGCAGCCGATTGGATGAAGAAGCAAATTAAGAAAGAATGGGGTGGTATTGTGAATAATATAATTTCGGATTAAAAGTGGATTCTATCAGTTAAATGTAATTATATGAAAATAATGTAAAAAAGTATTCATTGAGAAACCTTTTTTTTATATTTCTGCTTCTTTGGTACGTATTGATTGGTGATTTTTGAATTTCTGATCGATATATATGGCGATTATGGATTATTGATTAAAAAGAAAAACTGATCAATTAGCGCAGCTGGCTGTTCCATTTCCTGCATGTGTTGCAATTATTCTTCAATTTGAAAACTGCACTCGATTTGCAATTGGCTATTACGGCAACTGCATGCCAGTTGCGGAAATTATTTATCGTCGGCCCTTATTCGTTGCTATAAGGGACGATCCAGGATCGACAATACGAAACAGCATGGGTCTGATGAAAATCCACTGTCCGGTTGATTAAAGTCCAGCTATCCAATTTGACAAATTGCCGATGACGTCACTTCCGATTATTCACCCTTAATCCTTCCAAACGAGAATAACGGATACTGCCATTAACAGTAATAAAATATACAATTCAATTGTCAATTAAAATGACCACGTGGGATTCATAGAGGTGGTATCAAAAATTTAGGATGAATCCACAAAAATACCACCAAATATATATAATCGATTTAGGGTCGTTATCGACCATAGCAGAACTTTGAAAAATTAAAGATAAGCAGGGGTTGCTATGCTATTACTCGTTATTTTCGAATCACGTGGGATTTAATAGGCTCCAATGTATATATGTATATATATTTGACTCGTGTAAAGAGTACATAGTCAGGTACATAGGTGTAAATAGGAATAGGTAAATATATAAAGGCAATATCCAAGTGTAGGTAATTAGTTATGCGTTTCAACCCCTAACGAAATTTCCCTAAGTCAGATCAGCTCCTAAGTAGATATCCTAGTACGAGGTCAGACAAGATAAAGATGAATTTAATATTTCGCGAGGTCATTGACCTTTTTTCCAGGCTCCACCCTAATGACCATTAGGGCAGTCAGGGGTACTTACATCTTTACCTTGAAGCTCCAGGGCGAAAATATATCGTGAGGTTGTTCGATTGGAGCAATTACCTCTTTCTACGTACCAGGTGATTTATCCCGGCGATGATATTTTGCATTTTGGAATTATATCTTCACCTTGATGGTCTTGGTCGAAAATATGTCGTGAGGTTGTTCGATTGGAGCAATTACCTTTTTCTACGTACCGGTTGATTTATCCCAGCGATGCCATTTTGGGTCTGTAATTTTGATAAGGGTTTGTAGCTAGTACGAGACCTTTAGCTGCAATTAGCCAGGGGTACGATTGGAATTTCTGATGAGGACTGGTGGCAGTTTATCAGAAAATAAATGAATTAACTTGCCATGGTTAAATTTGGGCGAGGAGAAAATAATTGACTACTTCAAAATTTTTTATCGCAAAAGGAGCTCAACTCTCAAAAGCATGAGGTCCTTGATGAGACTCGGGAAGCAGAGGCCGCCCAGGGAAAAATCCTGCGACTCCAGTTCGGAGACCCGCGAACTCTTGGACAGACGCGACTCCAGCTATGCTTCGTCGAACGAACCTTCTAGAACTAATTCGATGACGTCACTGGAGACCAACAACTCGGACAACGAGAGTCATAAGAGCGGCGACGTTCAGGACGAAGAGAATGTTGTGAAAGTTACTAGGAAAATTAAACCTAAGGTATATCGCTTGTGATTATCATTTTGAAAATTATTAACGTCATGATTATCAAGATGGGGATTATTATTGTGATTATTGTCATTGTAATGATTATGAATTTCGTTTCGATTTACATGTAATTAGGAAAGTGGGATTTTGGAAATTTTATCGAATTATCTCTACTGTACAGAGTGGGGATGTTGGTCAGGGTGCTTTGAAGGCTCAGGATTACCAAGTGTGCGTGACCATAATCGAAGCCAGACAGTTGGCCGGACTGAATATGGATCCGGTTGTATGCGTACAGGTGGGCGATCAGAAAAAATATACGAGCGTTAAGGAATCGACGAATTGTCCATATTATAATGAGGTAATTAAAAAATTAATAATTAATATTTTTAAAAATTCTTATAAAATTATTAGTCAATACTGAGGTATAGACAATTTTTTCTTTCAGTACTTCGTTTTTGATTTTCACATGCCGCCTGTGATGCTCTTCGACAAGATCATCACTCTCTCGGTAAGTGAAAACGGATTGTGTATAATTTTGAAAAATCATAATTTTACAAAAATTTTGACAAATTTATCGTGCAGCAAGATACTTAATATTTCAAGTGGCTGTAAAGATGACAAAAATTTAGGACATTTTACTGATAACAGTTATCAGTCGTCGATTGAAATATCTTAAAAAATTATCGTAACATCGTTCGACGATCGAAGCGCGATTAGCGGTAATCAATTTTGAGTTTGATCAGTGTATCGCTGCGTTTAACGTCGTACCCCAAGAAATGCCACGTAGTTACGTAATTCGTCTTATTTACAATTAAAGCGCCGGATCAAGTCTGACGGCCACGTGTAGCTGGAAAATTGAAAGTAACGAGATGCAGAATTCGCGCTATGCATATTCACGGGCATTAAGTTAATAAGGCTAGATTGCAAGAAATTAAGCAAAAGGTTTTTTAGCTATTTTTCAACCCTTAATTTTTTCACCCTTCACTCCCTTTCACCCCTCAAAACTTACTTGAGAAATATGAAAGCTCTTAGAATTGCATTTTGAATCGTCTGAATCATAATTAATAAAAATTGTTTTTAGCTCTTTTACTCTTAAAAAAATTACACGTTTCCACGGTGTCGCTATTGATTTTATGGGTTGATATACGAACAGTTGAAAAAAAATATTTTCAAAATTACAAATTAATATTCATCCACATACCGAAACGCTAATCACCAACGCTAAACGTCTAATCACCTCAAGCACGAATTGAACCAAATTTGCGATATTATCAATGAAAATAACACTATTTTAGCTTTAAAGTAAAATTAGCCTTCAAAAAAAAAACCTTAACAAAAATTAGCAAAAAATACCAATTTCCGGGATTTCAAAAATAATTCACCGAACCCCAGAAACCTGTGAACTTTCGAATCGAGTCGAAGTCACCGATGGGAGTTAAATAAAATATTCACTCGATTTTGCCCAACTCCGCAAATTCAGTTCCGGACAGCCATTTACACCGAGCGACTATCAGATGAGAAAACTTTGTGAAAAAGCATTTTTTTTAGTAGGAAGGACAAAAATGAGCAAATACCATTAGACGGAAGTTCCATAACGATTAGGGAAGTTATTACGATATAAAGTAATGTGGGTTGGAGGTTTTATTAAAGAAAAGAAAAATAAAGAAGAAAAAAAAAGAAAAATTATGAAAATAAAATCCAAAAAATATGTCGCAAAAACTTACCAATAAACCTTATGGTCGTACACAGGTACAGCAATCGCGGAATCTGTTGCGTGCTAATCTAACACTGGGCAGCTTTAAATTAGACGTCGCGACGGTCTGGGCGCAGCCAGGTATTAACCTATATAATATTTAACCTTAATAACATCATTAATTTTACTTTTCTCCTTTTTAAGTCTCCTCGTAATCGGTGCATGCTTTTGCCATTTGTTTATTTAATTTTGCCTTCGTACAAAATATCTTCGTAAAGTCTTTCGGAATAATTTAAAAAGAGTTTCAAGACACCGTATTCTTATTTTAGAATATAAAATCGGATCAAATCTTTTCTAAGGATATTTTCACCCTGAACTTTCTTTACTTTCTACGGTTTACTACCTGCGATCTCTTTTATTTTATTTTCGTGGAAAATACGTTAGGATGTTCTCGTGAAGATCAAGGTTAATGAAACAATAAAATCAAGGGTAAATGGGAGACGGTAGTAAAACGAAATGGGTTAAAAAGGTCCAGGAAAAATGATGCTGCGCGTACGAGAATTGTACTATGTTAATATACTTCATGCAAATCCACCCTAATATCAACCCCTAAGTTTCGCAAAGTATCATCCAGCATGCTGTGCACGTTCTCGCGATACGTGAAAGACCTTAGTCTTATCATGAATTTGAGTGTTTTCGAGATATTAAGTAAAAAAACGAAATTTAAAACAGACACCTCGAGATTTTTAGATTTAAAAAAAATTGCCTGACAAATTCATAAAATAATTAGTACAGACAACACTGTCAACTTTATAAAAGTGTTTGTAAATCAACTGAATTTCAAATTCGCGATTTTGAAAAAAAAAAAATTTTAATTTCGCACAACGCTTGGAAAACCACGTAATTTATAACGAAAAAAAAAACTAATATCCTAAAATCGTATTTTGGTCGGAAAAAATCTCAAAAAAAATCTTATCCATACGCGCAGATCATCAATTCTATCATAAATGGGCCTTACTGACGGACCCAGATGACGTAGCAGGAGGCCCCAAGGGTTACCTAAAGTGTGATATCAGTGTTATCGGCAAGGGTGACTCAGTGAAGATACCCCCAAAAAGTGAAAAGGACGAGGATGATATTGAAGGGAATTTGTTGCTACCGGACGGCGTTCCCATTGAGCGACAAAGGGCTCGATTCGTGGTAAAAATCTACAGGGCGGACGGTTTGCCAAAAATGAATAGCAGTATAATGGCGAACGTGAAGAAAGCATTTACCGGTGAAGTAAAGGATCTGGTCGATCCTTACGTCCAAGTGTCCTTTGCAGGATTGAGCGTAAGGATGAATATAATGAAAAAAAATTTTTTTGATTCACTCAAAAAAAAATTTATTTTTTTTCCATCTTATTCAGGGCAAAACAAGCGTCAAGAGACATAGCTACGCACCCGTATGGAACGAACAGATTGTTTTTACAGAAATGTTTCCTCCCCTCTGTCAAAGGATCAAAATTCAATTATGCGATAACGATCCTGTCCACGCCACTGTCATCGGTACCCATTTCGTTGATCTGAAGCAAATCAGCAATGACGGCGAAAAAGGATTTTTGCCCACTTTTGGTCCAGCCTTTATTCATCTTTACGGCAGCATCCGTGACTACAGTATTATAGACGAACATTCCACCCTCAATGCGGGACTCGGCGAAGGAATTTCATACAGAGCAAGGTATTTTTTGAGAAGAAAATTCAAAAAAACTTTTTGAATTTTATTACAATTTTTTGAAATTTTTTTTTCCTAAGATTACTGATAGCGATAAGGACTGAGATCAGCGATAACATAGATATGGCGCCTTCTGAAGTTGAAGTGGAGCCTACGATGCCGATAACGGAAACGTCGTATGCACGGAACGATGAATTTTTTTTATTTGCAACCATAATGGACGCTACAATGATTGATAAGAAATTGGGTGATAAGCCTATGTATTTTGAAATTTCCATTGGCAATGCTGGAAACGCTTTGGATGGACATAACGAAAGTTCTAAGGTGAGTTTGCGTGATGAAGTTGGAAAGAAAAAACTTTTTTTTTTTCAAAAAGAAAAATTGTCCAGTATTTTTTTATGTATTTTATCTTAGCGTTACCTTGAATGGAATTTCATTTTGATACCAAATTTTGCTGTCACTTTAACGAGGGATCCTGGAATTTTCCACGGGTTATCTGCGTTCTATTATCTGGTATTCTTCGAGCACAATAGACAACAATTCCGCTTTTCTTTTCTCAGGTCTGCGAATTGAGCTCAGGCGGTACCGGAAGTGGGGAGGAAGATGATCTACAGGAAGTTTTAACGGGATCCTGGCAGAGTACCACACCCCCTAGTAAACCAATGACTCACGACAGAATATATTATTTTTTACCATATTGGGATGACAAACCCTGTCTTCACGTGAGAAGTATCTGGCCTGATTACAGAAGGCGAATGTACAACAGTAATATCATTGGAAAAATCATAGACAAATTGGTACCAAAAAAGAAAAAAAAAACTATAAATTAACGCTCTTAATTTATTTTATAAATTTTTTTTTCAAAATTTTTATAAAATGAAAAAATTTTTCATTTTTTAAAGTGAAAAAATTTTTCAGGAGGAAGGGTTGTCCGACGTTCAATCCCACGCGGAGAGTTTGAATGGTGAAAAACTGTTGAAATCCGTTTTGGAGGAATTGAGTAGCAATTGCAATCGTTACGTAAGTATCAGCAAGTCCAGTACGACTGGTCCAGGAGTCGGTAAAACGAAGCTGGACAAGGAACGTACAAAGCTGTGTCAAAGAGAACTAGAGAATTTGGCTACCATGTCGAGAAACCTTAAGGCACTTGTCACAAGGAGCAGCTTCAAGGAGAGATTGAAAACCACCCAGAGTTACTTACAGAAATTGAAATTTTTGGTGGAGGATGTTAGTATCTGATACGAGATGAATTTTGTTAATTTAAAATCATAAAAAAAAATTTGAGCCAAAAATGTAAATTTTTTTTTTTTAAATACGTAAAACCCTTCTACAGCCTCAAGACTCGTTACCGGATGTATTTATTTGGGTTATCAGTTCCGGTAGACGCGTGGCTTATCACAGAATCCCTAGCAGAGATCTCATTTACTCGATAGTCGACGAAGAATGCGGAAAACACTGTGCAAAAGTTCAGACCATGTTTCTCAAGGTAGATGGGCATAAAATTTTCAATTTATATACAATAACAAATTTTTTATAAGATTATGCAAACAGCCTAAGTGAATTTTTTTCAGTTACCAGGAAAGAAGAGATTTGGTCCATCCGGCTGGACCATCCAGACGAAGCTACAGATTTATATGTGGCTTGGTATACTTAAGCACAAGAAATATTTTATCCAGGGTTTACCATCCGGATACGAGATAAGCCACGAGATAAGAAACGTGGACAGACCACGTGCACTGCCGCCATCGATTATCCATTACGTTCAAAAACACGTGAGTCGAAGAAAAAAATTTTTCTAAAAAAAGAAAAAACCGATTTTTTTTCCAGAAATTTCAATTAAGAGCCCACATGTATCAGGCAAGATCATTGATCGGAAGTGACGCTTCCGGTTTGTCTGATCCATTCGCCAGAGTCGTGTGTGGGGAATTTTGTAAATTGACTCAGGTCATTGACGAAACTTTGAGTCCAACTTGGGACGAATTATTATTATTCGATGACATATTGATCTATGGGACTGCTGAGGAGATCAAGAAGGATCCACCATCGATCGTCATTGAATTGTTCGATCAGGATAAAGTGGTGAGAAAATTTTAGTACGTGATATATCTGCATTATTTTATTCGAGTACCTGTGCTGCCATCTGGGCGGATTTTCGAAGAAACTCATGAGACGTATAATGCTTATGTCAAATGACAGAATATTATTAAATACGTTGACGTTGTCAGTCGCATTTCATTTACACGTGGTTTTTCTAATTTTTTTTACAGAGTCGTATTGTAAGCTATGGACATAACACTGCATGATGAGGGCTCTGCTTTAACAGTTTGTATACTTGATTAAACGAAAAGAAAAAGAAAAAAAAATAATTGTATAATATCCGATTATTTTTATCCAATGCACTCTTGATTTCCTGCTGTTTCACATTCCTTGTATATATTAACACGCTTTGCACTACATACACACCCCGTCAGTATTATGTAGGTACTGTTATCACAAATTTCTAAGCACGACTTTCACAATCGCACGTAGAAACTCATACGATCGATAATGAAAGCTGTATAACGCAGCTTTGTCGGAAATATAAGATTTATTTTTAGAAAATAATTTCCGGTTGAGAATTGCGCTGTTATTGGAAAAAAATATATATTATTTACAGGTTTATATTTATTATTAAGGGGTGACTTTCGATATACAGTAAATTTCGTGAAAAATAGTAAAAACAAATGTTGCTATAAAGAAATAACGATTATTGATAAAAATTATTGCGATGTATACCAATGTATACATCTGTATAGAGTGTCCTGAAACGACCGCATGGGAATAACGAAATTGAATTTTTTGTAAAAAATTGAATATATACTTACATTAGGCATTTTTTATTTTGAGAATTGAATACGGAGATATTTGACTTTTTTTATTTATGATTTTTAATTTTTCACCGTAAAAATGGAAACTGATGAAATACGGTAGAATCGTACCTATCAAATGCGCATGTTCCGGGACACCCTGTATATGGCTACACGCGCGAGAGTTAATTACGGTAAATAAAAGTATCGATCCGTAACAGAAATTTTTTTCTTTTTTTTTTCCGACAAACTGCAAAAAATAATTTTCCTACGTCCTATACCATTTCCCGAATTACAGGGCAAGTCCGAATACATAGGTCGTGCTATAGCAAAACCGCATGTGAAACTTGCTGGAGAACCCTACACGCCGCCACAGTTTCCACCATCACTGGAATGGTACGAAATTTCACGAGGTGCAGCGAGAGCAGGCGAACTTTTAGCAGCTTTCGAATTGCTCGAATATTCGACCACGAAGGATTTCGTGTTTCCAACGCTTCCGGATCCAAAAGACAAAGAATATCAAATCTTAAATGGACTCGAACAAGATCAAGGTCCGATATTACCGGTACCAGTAGGAATACGGCCAACCCTGTCAAAATATCGGTAAAAAAAAATTTTGGAAAAAATCGTGAAAAAAAAAACATTAATCAAAAATTAATATTTTCAAAATTTTCAGAATCGAAGTACTCTTTTGGGGTTTAAGGGATCTCAAAAGAGTCCATCTACTAACCGTTGACAAACCAAGAGTCGACGTTGAATGTGCCGGGCATATTTTGTATTCATCGGTTATATCGAACGCAAAAAAAAATCCAAATTTCAATACACCCATTAAATTCCTAGAAGTTGAACTACCCGAGCAGGAGCTATATCGTCCGCCATTGACAATCAGGGCAGTAGATTGCCGTAGTTTTGGCAGATACACCCTAGTTGGTACGCACACAATAAATTCGATTCACAAATATATGTATTACCCGCAAACAAAGCGAGCGAGGGAAGCGGAGGAGAGGAAGAAGAGTCTCTATCAGTTACAATGCGGCTCCATTGAAAATCCAAAGATAAAATATCAGCATAGTTCGCTACCAGATTCGTTAACGGATTTGGAATCGACCAACGGGGACACAATAATCACACTAGGTTTCGAGCAAGTAGGCTGGCCAACGAAAAGGGACAAAACCGAGCAAAACTTAAGGCGGAAAGAGAGTCTGGTACAAGGAGGAAGTATAGGTAGGAAAGAAAGAAAGAAAAAAAATATAATCAATAAAATTGACTCCTTATCAACCAACAGGTGACCTGGGATCATTCGAGGACGAGGAGGGTTGTCAGGATTGGTGGACAAAATATTTCGCATCCGTAGAAGCGATGATCGAGGAGAACAAAGAAATTCGAAAAGAAAAATTTTTTCAAAATCAACAAAACTGCACCGTACCGTTTTACCTGGACGATGAGCTTGCACCGGGGCACGTTCATGGATCTATCGAGAAGAGTCCTGGGATGCAATCCACGAAGAAACTATTTGGCTTGAAGAGCCCTGGTACTGCTGCCAAATTTGTGGCCAAGTTGAGTCCAAAAAATATTCCACGTGCGAAGAGTACTCAAAAAACGGCTCTTTTGAAAATTTATCCCAACGAACTTGAGTCTCAGCCTGAATACGAGTCTTTTAAAGAATGGTTGCATACCTTTGAATTGTATCGCGGTAAGAAGACCGACGACGAACCGGAAGACGAATCCAGGATTGTCGGTAGTTTCAAAGGCGCCCTTAAGGTTTACAAATGGCCGCTACCTAAGGATCTGACAGATCATACTGTCATGGGGTTCGATCCTCAGTATGGATTCTTTCAAGGAGTACCATCCAACGAGCCAATTCACGTGCTGGTCAGGGTCTATATCGTCAAGGCTAATGATCTTCATCCGTGCGACCTCAACGGCAAGGCTGATCCTTATGTGGTCCTACAACTGGGTGGCAAACGAATTAGCGACAAAGATAATTATATATCCAAACAATTGAATCCTGTGTTTGGCAAGTGCTTTGAAATTGAAGCTACATTCCCACAGGACTCTTTACTGACTGTTCAGGTCTTGGACTGGGACCTGGTCGGAGCTGATGACCTCATTGGTGAGACCAAGATCGATTTGGAGAATCGCTTCTACAGCCGACATCGCGCTACTTGTGGTCTTGCTAAAAGATACGATGAGTAATTAATTTTGATTATAATTGGAATAAGACAAACAAATTTTAGCAATTTTGATTTTGCACAATTATCATTTCTTAGGACTGGCTACAACAAATGGAGGGACGCTATGAAGCCCAGTCAGATTTTGACAAAATTATGTAAAGATGGAAAAATCGATGGACCGGTATATTCAAATGGACGGGTTTCCATTGGTCGAAAAACATTTTCATTGACCAATGAGGAGATGGAGTATTACGTACATTCCAGAGGCATGTATTGTCAATGAATAATTTTGAAAAATTTTATCTGACCTTTTTTTTTAGGAATGGAGGAACACTTGGCTCTTGCTGTTTTGCATCAATGGAATTTCTTTCCACGTATTGGCTCTGCGCTGGTTCCTGAACACGTGGAGACGCGGCCACTTTATAATCCAGACAAGCCTGGAATCGAACAAGGGAAATTAGAAATGTGGGTGGACATGTTTCCAATGGACATGCCGTTGCCGGGACCGCCGATCGATATTTCACCTAGAAAGCCAAAAAGTTATGAATTAAGAATTGTCATTTGGAATACCGACGACGTTGTCTTGGAGGACGATGCATTTTTTACTGGAGAAAAAATGAGCGATATTTATGTCAAGGGGTAATTTATAAAATCGATAGGTCAATCGATTAAAAAATATATAATAATAATATTTGATCGTTACAGCTGGTTGAAGGGGCCCGAAGACTGTCAATGCACTGATATACATTATCGATCGTTAACGGGGGAGGGTAATTTTAATTGGAGATTTATATTTCCTTTTGATTATCTGGTGGCTGAGGAAAAAATTGTGATCAATCGTAAAGAAAGTTTATTCAGCTGGGATGAGACTGAATGCAAAATACCTGCAAGATTGGAATTGCAAGTGAGTGTATTGTAACGTAATTTTTTAACTTGACCCGACACCGATAGCAAAACATACGGGAACGATTATCTTCGAGAACCAACCTACGTTACCTTCGGCCGTCCACCCGTCGTTCGTGCATCCGCAAGCCAGGCGGGCGCCAGCCAATTCTTTTTTCACCGGGAACTGACGAGCCGGTATAAACTGGGA
>NW_014332944.1:421497-475077 GCF_000341935.2 Cephus cinctus | reverse complement strand
CTGGAGATCCTCCACGGCCGCTTCCCCAGGGCATCGGGCGACAGCTGGGCACCACATCCTTAACTCGGGCAGGAGGTTCCTCTCCTGCCCTTAACCGTATCAAAACTACCTCCGCCCGCTCTACAGCCCTTTGCCCGTCTCCAGCGGGGCGCCGGTATTTCACCCGGGCTCCTGCCGGTCCATGGAAACGTCTCCGTCGGGTACTCTCCTCTGCCGGGCAACTCGGTACGTCGAGACTATCTCCCCACGGCAGATTCGAGCACCTCGACCTCAACTAAACAATAACGAAATCTTACGAGAGCCCTGGCATAACTATACGAATCAACCCGAGAGCGTAGCTTCTGAGCAGGGTGGCGACCCGAAGGAAACCAGAAATCGAGAACGTTATCTGTATCGGTAACCGGAGCCGCCTTAGGACCGTGATTCGAAAAATCACGTCACAGTATATATTGAATGATTGGTAATTGTTGATCAATAATTGTTATCTAAGAAATTTGATTTTTTGAATTTTTTTTTTCAGGTTTGGGACGCTGATCATTTTTCGGCTGATGATTTCTTGGGCGCCATTACCCTCGATTTAAATAGATTTCCCAGGGGGGCGAAGAATAGTAAACTTTGTACTTTGGGGATGTTGAAAACTGACGGTTCTGTGCCGATGGTTAATATATTTAAGCAGAAACGTATTAAGGGTTGGTGGCCATTTTACGTGAAAAAAGAAAACGAGGACATGGAATTGACGGTAATATAATAAAATATGTATCGTCGTTATGGGAATTGTAATAATATTTTGTTTTAATATTCAAAATCATTTTTCGTGCATTAGGGAAAAGTCGAAGCGGAAATACATTTGCTGACGAAAGAGGAAGCTGAAAAAAATCCAGCTGGATATGGAAGAAACGAACCAGATCCACTTGACAAGCCAAAGTAATTATTTACTGTTTATTGCGAATACATCAAATTAAAAATGACGTTTTGGATTTTCAAAATCTGTCATTAAATGAATTTTTTAAATCGATATACTTGATTTGCTTTAAAGCAGTTTCATAAAAATCAAATATAATACAAAATTTTGCTATTGTCTAATATTATTTTGATTTTACAGTCGACCGGATGCGTCTTTTATGTGGTTCCTGAATCCTCTGAAGTCGATCAAGTACATCGTTTGGCACAATTACAAATGGGCTATTCTCAAAGCAGTGATCGCCATTGGGATATTGCTATTAATTTTACTTTTCTTTTACGCAATTCCTGGCTACTCTGTCAAAAAAATTTTGGGAGCCTAAGACAACAACTTTCCACTTGTATTCCCCTATACTGTATACTGTGATCTGTTTCTTTGTTCTTTCATTTTCCTCGTTTCCGAAAGAACAAAAGAGAAGATATCCGTAGTTCTAATTAGCGCCCGTGATATTAGCGATTGCAATTTAAAAAGTAATTAGTAGCAGGTTCATTAGTGAAATATTACGCGACACCGTTATACCTCAGATTAAAAAAAAATACAATCAATAAGAACAGTGATAGAAGAATTAGCCGAGTGAGTAATTAGAAACACTATTTTTCAAAAATAATTATCACGAGTTCTTGTATAATCGAAAGTCAATCGATTTTGTGGTTTACTGTGCTTTAACAATTTTTGACTCATAGACTGCAATCTGTGTATAGTACGTGTTAGCTTGTGCAAAAAGTAAATAGAAATAAATTTAATTATTACACAATCTTTTTTGTAGCACAAACAGTTTTTAATATTATTATTTGTTGCAATATGCTGCAAGGATGAGTAGTGGAGGATTTTAGACAATAGAAGCTTCGAATGTTTTTTATTCTAAAAATATATTCTTCACGCGTTCGTATCCGCTATATCGGTACTTGCTAAACATTTCCATTTCGATGGACCAATAGCGCATTAATTATTCACTGCTTTGATAGATCGTACATGTAAATATTCGTTTTCTTTTTTAACACTGAAATTAATCACGAGAACAGGTTGCGAATAATAGTGGTAAAATAACCAGTAGTAACAATAAGTAATAAGTCTGTAAGATATAAATTATAACGTTTTTACTTAAATAGGTGTATCACCATGCAATTATTTTGCTCGCAATAACAAATAAAATATTCTTAAAACTTGAGTAACGTTGTCTTGTTTAAAATAAATATTAGCAGGAATTTAAATGAGAAAAAACCATTTATGGATGCAGTAAATATTGTAAAATATATTTCCGATACATCTATGATATTTTACAATATATATTCGAGTAAGATCAGCGCCATTTTGGTGTAACGAGTAATTATAATTTAAAAAAAAAAGGATTAACATGTTTCTGTTACTGTTGCAGTTTCTAGTTTCAAGCTTTTTCAATCGTTACAGAGAAAATTACACAAAACTAAGAAGCCGTTGTAAGCGCTTTAAATTTATTCACTGTTACTGGCATGTCCAAATCATCATCTGTAGAATCAGTAGAGTCATTATCTTGTTGATCCTTCGACGATTCTTGTTGTTCATCCGGATGTTCCTCTTCGTCTTCATCAGAGGACGTAAAGACTCTTTCAGTTTCAGGATCAACCTCACCCTGACTTTTAGCTTGAATCCACCTGACGATTTCAACATCACTGTGCTTCTCCCATTTTTCTGTAAATAAAACGTAATAATTATTATCTGTATGGGTTTCAATTTATTATGAATCAATTGTTTTTGTCATTTTCCTCTCTCACCCTTATTCGCAGCCCATCCAGGTGGATATGCATATATACATATCTTTCCTTCCAATGCCATTCGGAGTAAAGAATTAGCAGCCCTGTAAGAATCCAATCGGGCTGCCTTTGCTGTTTTATAATTTCTTTTAGCTGCCCATCCGTCACAGATATCCATGGCGCTCCAGGTGTCATCATTTGAAGGATGCTGTAGTCGTAGAAGCTTCGGCAGATCTATTCTCTCGGCTATAAACTTTATTGTTGTGTAAGGTTCCCTAACCTGGGCGATTGGAAATGATCCCATGAGTATTTGAAGTTGTTTTGGCACTGTCGAAGGGAAAACCAATCCAGGGCAATCACACAGACAGACGCTTTTTGTTAAAAAAATAGTTTGAAAGTGCTTGGTGTGGCCTGGAGTACGAGATACACTCACAACCTTCTTTCCTGATGTAAAAAAATGAGCTTGTTATGTCATTCCAATTGAATCCATTTCTTGAGTATGTAGAATAGTTAAAGGCTGCAGGATAAGCTGTGATACGACTTTCTGTGAAAATAATATTCTATACCTACCCATTAGAGCATTCATTAAAGAAGATTTTCCAACGTTAGGTGTTCCAATACAACCGATTGTTAAGACACCATTCTTGTACTTTTCATGTTTGAAGTAACTCGTGTCTTCTTTTTCAATCGTTACGTTATCCTTCCTATCAATGTCATCGAGATCATATTCTGAATTCATTTCCTCTTGAATTTTCTGGTGCCATGAGCTGAGGTCTACCTTATCGCTCACAATTTCTTTACAAGTTTCAAATAATTTTTGAGCTCCTTCTGCAGCCATCTTTAGTTTTCCTCGACGACGTCTTTTCTTCAATCCTTCACCATCCTCAGTGTTACCACGGAGATTGTATCCAGGAAACGAAGTAAATTCTAAGACATGTATCTTGGGATATTGTTCTCTAAAATAATTGTGCCAGGCTACGACTAATGCTGGAGATGCCAGATCAATTTTATTCAATATTAGGATCATGTCTTTTTCCAGATCCTCTGTTATGTAGTGATATAAATAAGGAGGAAACATTAATACTGGATATCTAATATCCACTATTATCAACAATATATCTGACATTTCTAAGACTCGCCACAATTGCCTCCAAGTTTCAAGATTCAATTCAAAGTATCCGATATTCTCTATGGTTTCGATATTCTTCAAATATTCCTAAAAGGAAAGAAATTGTCTTCTAGTACATTTTTTCTTGTTGAATCTCTCCAATAAAAACCTACAGTAAAGTATCTTTGTTCTCTTGACTCCAGTTGTTCCTTAGTAATATTAAAATCCCACGGTGGTCTTTTAGGCATATCGATTCCTGGTGGGAAGAAGTTATCAGAAATTTCTTGCTGCTCCAAAGGAATTGGTTCAATGGTCTGTCTAGCTTCTTCCTTTCTTCTCTGTAGTTCCTCCTTGGTTTCTCGAAAGAATTGCAATGCATATTTGCTTTTGCTAGTGCGATCTTTAGGTTGTAGATTTATCTTCTGAACAGTTCTAGAAGGCTTGTCCGCAACATCATCGCTTCCTTCATCATCATCCCCTCTGCTGTGGTGTCCTACTATTTATCCAAATATTCATTCCTAACTTTTGCTAATTAATTTAAGTATTCTTAATGTCGCTAGTGGGATATAGTACAAAACCATAAAACCAAACAGGCTGGTGGTATGTTCACCTCATACCATATCATTTCATGTTATCAAATTTTATTGACATAAGAATTTAAAATAATATTTTACATGTTTTAATATTACTATTAAAGTACGACATGAATTGCATGGTATCAGGTAAAAGAATACATGAAATGCATGTCACCAAATTTCATCAATAATTAAAACCAGCAAATCTATCATTACGCACCAAGAAGAAGCCGGTTCTGTCGCTGTTTTTTCGCTTGCATTTGCTGCTTTTTGGCTTTTCCACTAAAAGGTGCACGTCGTCTTCCTTGTGGCATCTTGCTATCATTTACTGTACGCATATAGCACGAAAATCATTCGCAAATATTAAAAACACTTACTAAAGCATCTTCGATAACCGCTAACACCTGCAGTGAAAAGCAAATGATTTGGAATCAATTGGAATGGAGTAGTTTTGAAAATGTCCGATAGAGGAAACAAATTTTAATTCCACCGTTATTCTGAAATTTTTATATAAAATATGAGACCTCTGCAGGAGTTTCGTCGAAAGAATAGAAAATGTTAATTATGACTTTTAGTTTCGATTATTTCCGTTAGATGGCCAAAAAGATTATTTTTCCAAAAATGTATTATTTCATTCAAAATACCTAACGAAATATCAATAAGTTGAAATTTATGCTTATTCTTATCGTTATAACTCAAGTAAAATTTGTTATAATATCCCATTGACTTACTTTCAAAAATGTCAAATCAGAATTTAATGGAACAATACCTAGCTGTGTGAATGACTTTCAGCTGCAATAATCTCTGAATAACGTAAGGATCAAATTTTGAATCTCATTTTTGTTGCTCACCGTTAATATTTTTGTTAGAAATAATTAATATTTGATAATTATAGATTCAAGACTGTAGCGCATTTCGAAAGGTACAGTCAGCTGATTAACTTGCGTACAACTTTCACGCTGAATTGGCCGCCACTATTTCTGGACACCAATTGATTACTACACACTATGCAAATCAGTGCTGATTTTTGCAGTATTACACAATAGAAGTGTGCTTGCATTGCAATTTGAGTGAATATGAAACGTTTAACGGGAATAACAGTGGCTGATGTGTTTGAAGAAAGTATTTGAAACAATATTGTTAAAGAATAATCTGGCAGTGTTAAATTATTTGTTCATAATTTACCGTTTATATTGGAATTAATGATTTTCATAATTTTTTAAATTATCGATTTGTTTAAAGCGTGAGAGAAATATGTGGAACATTATTTGTTTTATAAAAATTAAACAACCAGCTCGAACTGTATAGTGGTGAGTTGCATGTAATAGTTATCTTAACATTATTTATTACCTTTTTGTTGCTTGTATACTGTTTTTTTTAAGTATTGTAGGATATACAAAATGAACCGAGTCAGAACTATTTTAAAAAATGCATGATTTATTGTACGGTATTGTTTCTGCTCATACATTTTGTAAATTATACATAACATAACCTTCAGGAAGTTTATAGAATGTTATAAGAGATAATAATGTGTTATTTCAAGTACAGTAAGATTTTTCATTATCATGATATTTTATTTTTATTCTTATCAGCTTTATCTATTTATGCTTTATTGTTACTTGATACCAGCTTGTATAATAAATGCTTTCTTATGTTAGAGAAAAGGCTTCTATTCATATATTTGACTTGTCACTTATGTCAAATATAGGTATACTTTCTTGCTCGATATATAGGAGGAATAAATACTTTGTACAATTTGGATTGTATCATGTATTATTATATTTGTAGTAATTCTATGATTGTCAGATACTGCTTATGTATTATTCTGTGTCCAGCTCACTTAGTGTGATTGCCTCTCAATTTCAGAAATGATACAGTGGTTATGAAAGAAACCACGCATAATACTGAGAGAGTCGATTTAATGCTAATGGCTAAAGGAAAGTTGCAGGGTTCCAACCCTAACAATAAGGTAAAACAACTACAGTCTTTTTGTAAATTTGCAGGTACCTCTAATGTTGTATTTTGATGGTTCCTTTTTGAAATTTATATATCTTTTATTCATCTAGACTTCATCTTCGAATGGTGGTTTTAAGAATACCGATACCTATACTACAGAATTTGAAATTAATGAAATACCACCCAGTGCCAGAACTCTGCTCACAAAAGGATACATACAAGATGAGATCAACAATTTTTCAGGTATGAAGAAACCAATTGTATACCTAATAATGATAATTTTTATTTAATATTTAAATAAAATCTTATGTACAGGTGCTACTGTTTCCACTCGTGGACGATTTATGACAGAACAAGAAAAATTAAGATGTCCAAACGAACATCCATTGTATTTATATATACAGGGTCATACGAAACATAATATTGACTGTATGTATTAATTCTTATTAGTGTAATTTATATCGTTAGTACAATAAGACATCTTCATATCAATATATTTTCACAAAACCAGTGGCCATCGAAAAGATCAATGAAATAATAAAAACAGAACATCAAAGCTCTCTGAATAGACCCAGCAGATTTACCAATGCTCCTCCACCGCTTATGAGCTTACATTCAGGTGTACCTACTGTGGTATGTAACGCTAATAAGAGATATTAGTTTCTTATTAAGAATTTCAATATCTGGTGGTGCTATTTTAAATTTTAGGAGAAAATTTGTGTAGGCATAGAAAATGCTCCTCAGGGTTTTGACTTGCGGGGACGTATTATTGGTGCTGGTGGTGCGAACTTACTGTATATTAGGGGTGAGACTGGGGCGACTGTGACCTTACGGGGTCGCGGTTCACAATTTACCGACCCAGTTTTGGGTACCGAATCGCCAGATCCACTTCATTTGTATATAGAGTAAGATTCTGTTATTATTTGTCTTTGTTATGATATTAGCAACAGTTAGTCGTAGCAAAAACAATTATTGTTGTAATTGTTATAGACATCCGAAACCAGAGGCGTTGCAAAATGCTAAACAACTGGCAATTAATTTGATCCAAACGATGCAATCTGAATTGCAATCTTATATACAGCAACAACCACCACCTGTTCAATCACAACAAGTTATGGAACAACCGCAAATGCAGCAGATACAACAAGGTAAAAAATGGTCAAGTATGCATGGTTTCGTAAGTAAAAAAGAAAAATCATAAAATCAAATCCATTCCTGGTCTTGTTTAGCTCAATTTCAAACAATGAATATTGGAACACTGGGACAACCGAATGTCGTTACTATTCAACATCAAGGTACATAAAATTTCAACCACCTTTAATACTTTCAAAAATTATTATAGTATTGACAATCTGATGGTGTATCTGCCATTCCAGATATAATTCAGCATCCACAGAGTAGTGTTGTGACATTACCAGCAACCATACTCACAGCGACAGTGGCTGGTGCACCGGGAACAGGTGTTACGGTGCCACCTCCAGGAGTACACATTCCAGCACATTCAGGACCTCTAGTTTCATCAGGTCAAACTCAGGTATCATTTACCCAATCCTACCAAGAACTAGCAGTCAGCAAGGGAGAATGTAGAATCAATGCATGAATTTTTATCTCTAGGAGATACAAACTTTCATGCAACCACCACCAGTTGGGCAGGTCCAATTAATTGGACCACCACCAGCAGTAAGCCAAGTTCAGTATCAAATTCATCCTGGTCAGCCATTACAAATCCAAGGAATTCAAGTTCCTCCATCAGGTTCTCAAGCATCGCCACAGCCCATGACACAAATGTACGTCATGAGCCAACCCCCACCACACAGTCCAGCTTCGCAAAGTTTCATCTCAAGTAGCAGTGGATCCGTAAATGGCGGCGCTGTTTCTTACGTTTACACGCAGCCAAATATACAAAGACCGCCAACACCTTCCCACGGTGTCATTGAAACTGTCAACGTGAATCTTCAACAGCCACCACCTTCCGCACCATTGAACATGACCCAACAACCACCACCGCCATTGTTGCATCTTCATTTTCCACCGCCAAACTTTCCACCCAACCAACCACCTCCTCCAATACCACAAACTTATCAAATACAATATCAACAAGTTCAGGCACCTGTTTCTCAGGCCCAAACCCAATTTGTGTTACAACCTGGAGAACATATTGTACCATCCCAAATGCATCAAACTCATGAACCTCCCCCTGTCATGTCCCACGTGATGCCTCCACAATTTGAGGGTCAGCCACCTCCACCACCTCCGCCACAATTTCATCTTCAAGTTCCACCTCCCACAAACCAAACTTTCCTGGTGCCAAGTTCTCAGTCGCCGCAGCATCATCAGCAGGCACCTCCACCTCCGCCGCCGCCACCACCTCCAGGTGTTGAAATGCAACATCCACAAGAAGTTCCTCTTGATCAGGGTCCTCCGCCACAACCAGTACCACCACCTCAAATGGTGCCGCCACCGTCGGTTAATCAAATTCAGAATTCTATGAATATTCTGACCAGTGTACCGCCACCCACGCAAGTACCTCCCCCGCAGACAGCCCCTTGGCTTTATCAGGCGCATCAGCATCAACAGTTGGGACAACCCCAGGGACAGATACAGGTATTTATTAATTTATTTATTGATCAGGTGCAATAGAAGTCAATTTTGTCTTCATTGTTTTATTTGATTCTTTGTAGGTGCAGCTGCCGCCATCGAGTATGCCTTTACATAACGTACCTCCGCCTCAGGTCCAGGCTCAAATACAATATCATACGCAACAGATACAATATCAAAATGGTCAGATGCAAGCGCAGGTGCATTATACTCTTCAGCAGCCGCAGCTGCAGTCGTTTGAACAAAAACCGGATTCGCCTGAACATCAAAAGTGTCAGGGTGTCAAGAGGCGATTTTCGGATGTCGATGGGGCGCAGGTAGATATCATTAATTTCAAAATTTCAATTATTTCGTACAGTATTATTTCTGAAGAAGTATTTAAATAATGCTAGCCAACACCTGGAATTAGTTTTGTGACCTTAACAAAATTATTTTTTCAGGAACTACCGCCATATCAATGTGGACCACCACACGCACAACGTCATGGTTCTGGGTAAGTGGAACAAAATCATCGTTAATTATTGTATTTGCAGTACTGAAATTATTGTATAATTTGTGATCGTGGCAGTGATCCTATAAGCGCTTTCTACTACAATCGCTATGAATTTTACTAGGCGACACAAGAATATTCCCAAATCGGATTCGAGGACTTGTGATTATAGATAAAATTACCAACCAATCATCATTAAACGTTAACGATTTTTTTCCAGAAAAATGTACGTCCCTAAAATCGCGTCGTACGATCTTATCGGCGAACGGTGTTACGGAATCCAGTGACATTAAAGATTCTTAAAGAAACAAAAAGAGTGAAAGATAAAAGAGAAGGCTTTTAAGTTAGTTTACAGTAACAATTTGAATCGCTGGCACGAGTCGTGTAAAACTCATTACGTCCTAACGTTGCAAAATAATAACAGCAAAGCAACCGAAGTGACAAATTCTGTTAATTTATAAATTATTCACAATTATCGTCGTTCCTCTACTGTAATGAGTTTTACACGGAAAACATACGTAACAATAAACATCAATAATTTTCACGTTAGAATCATACAAAAATAAACTCAGTTGACTCACAATCAGTCGGGTTTTATGATCTATAGTCTGTTGACGGTACAATAAACGAGGTGGTTCAATTGTTTTTCTAAGAAAGGGTGAAGAGGATAAAAAAAATAAAAACAGAATAAGATAAGAGGAGAGCAGTAAAGAAGCCAACGTGGAGTCACTCTTGTGCTTATCAAAGTCGTTTGCTATATAAACGCGTCACACCAGTATATACGTATATAGAAACCTTGAGAAATCTCTTATCATTAATGGCCAACTGGTCGAAGCCAAGGCTTGACTTTATTATTTCAGAATTGTCCGAGGGTCTGTGGGTCATTTTTTAACGCTATTCTACCACGCGTCCTGCACGATATACTTTATGCTCTTAATCAATGCAATTAATATTGTTCAAGCAGAGAAGGTGACCGACATCAGCAGATCTTACATGGTCCACCACCAGCGGGTGTGGGTCCACATCATGGCGATCGAAACAAGATGCTAATGCCACCTCCACATTCAGGTCTGTAGCTAAGAGTATTACAGGCGGAAGAGTGCTGGATGCCTTGCAGATTTTATTAGAAAATTCTTTTTGTCTTTTAGGAATGGTTTTGCAAAAATATTCATATAGCCTGTTGGTACGATGGTGTGTTTTGACAAAAAGAGAAAAATAAAGTGTGCAAAACCATTTCAATTTAAAGAGAGGTTTGCAAATTTATATTTATCTAGTTTTATTGAGTGATCGGTACCTGGCATCGTTTCTCGATACTCTTAGACTGTAGTATACATGGTAACTTAAGTCGTTTTACATATTTTTCTTATACTAAGACTTGTGTCGTATGAGATTATCTAATTGCAGGTTGTTCGATGGATCAGGTATGACTTTGGAGTTGCTGTATTGTTGTTTAATTTGTTTTACGTGCTGCTCTGTTCAAGCATAGTTTGTCTTTTATATTTACAGTTTAAAACAGCTGAATTTGTAGGGACAGCAGGGATGGATAAACTAGCTGACATTGATTATATAATTATTGCATATTATTTATAGATTAATTCATTGTATTTTGCAGATTACATGGAATTTTGATATTTACTGATGTTACTTCTACAATTTTTATTCAGGTCTGCAATCACGTGTGCATTTATTTCCATGTGTGGGAGTCATCAGGAGTTATGTAATTGCATTGTCTGTATTGTACATTTAATTGACTTATCAGTGTAGAACATTTACAGATGAAAGCTGAATTGTATTTATTAAGTCCACTTGGAACTGGAATGGAGTTTAAAATAATTGTTGCTTTTCTTCTAGAATTAATATGAATTGTACTTTTGATTTACTTTCAGATTCGATGAGTACTATGAAAACTTCAGTGCTGTGGTTTATCGATCAATATCAATCACAATATTTTTTGCATTCTATAAACTTATTTCAGGAGAACAATTGCTACTAAAACCCAGACACAGCTGTGCAGTAAATCTCGATGGCTAGAATATCTGAGAAGATATTCATCTTTTAAACAACGTTGCTTTCATCACAAGTTTTAATTATCTGTCGCGTAGTGGAGTTCGCAGTACCTTCATATAGTCAATGTTTATTTATTCAGGTGACAAGCGTAGCATGGATCCGAAGATGGCTAGTCAGAATCCAGGTACATAAATTTAAATTTCAGAGACAAAAAACTGGATAAATCATCTTCATATTAGGCCGATCGAGTCTTTCTTGACGTTAAGAAGGATAAATCTTTATTACAGGAAACGAACAGAATTTGGGAGGAGATCCTGCAGGACCTCCGCCACCGCCACCTCAGGCACCATGGCAAGCGCATCATCCTAGAGTCCCTTGGGGGAGGCCACCACCACCCCCACCGCCACCTCCTAGAGAGGACCATCACATTCTCTACCCAGCGCCACCACCTACGAATGTTCCTCCGCCACAAATTCGTCCCATGAGGGGTAAGTGGGTGAAAAGATATAATAAAAAATGAAATAAATTCATTAAAAAAATGTGTCTTTTCCCTTTCAGTTCAAAACGAGGGTAATCAGTCTCCTGTAGGAATTCAAAGTCCCATGATGGAGTCTCATATGAATGTCGAATACAATCAGATGCCACCATACAGCATGAAACCACCTCCTTATAATTCGATGCCTCTGATGCAATCGATATGTAATCCACCTCCGCCACCTCCGCCATATCATCAACAACAGAGGGCCCAGCATCCTCAGCAAAATATGCAGCACTATCAAGTTCCTATTTCTCAAGCGTGCCAGCCGCCCACTTCTTGCCCACCGTGGATGAATTAATTTTGGAAACAATTGGCGTTGATGAGAAACGTTGGTACCTCTTCATAAAGACGTCCTCTTACCATTGGCTCAGCATTAATCAGAATACAGACTGATCCTGCAGTTGGATCATAACTGGTAGGTGTGTTACGTGTGAATTGTCTTTTATTAAAAAGGAAATTCTGAGCGAACAGTCAGCTATTTTTCTCTATTCACACATTTTTTGCCTGAGCTTAGATCTCAGAAAAATTTGAAATCGACAGAAGGCATGATCGATTCTCTAGAACTTTGTACACTATATTATTAAACTGTATTTATTGTAAGGTATAAATGATGTAAGTTTCACAACGCGACGATCGCTGGCGAATCGGATAATCTGTTTTTGCTTGCGAATCAACAGTGTTGAATGTGATTCGAGGGGGTTCGAGAAAAGAGCGTGTGACTTATGTACAGAATAAATAAAAATTTTCTTAGCGAGTCGGTTTTCGGTTTTTCTCCTCGTTTTTATTTTCTTTGCTTTGAAAAACTTTAATCATTTGTTAAGGGTTTGATAACAATTAGAATACTTGTGTACGAACGGTGTGTTAAAACGTGAGAATTTATTTATTGACTTATGATAATTTCATTAATATGATTTCTAGGGTATCCACATTTTACATTTATTCATTAAATTCATTCTGGAACCTACCGGACAACCAAAATCAACACCAAAATTGCAATTGTTCGCCACCATCCAGTTGTATCGTGGTTTCATGGCTGGATCACAATTTGCGGTAGCTGCTGCTATCCAGAACAACTGTCTGGTTGTGTATTTCAAGCCTGTCGTTAGAAAATCGAAATTTAACAAAAATTAAACACCAGAAGGGACCACACCAACTTACCTGGTAGAGTAACGTTGCACATTTTTTGTTGTTTCCAGTAGAAAAATGACTTGTAAGCTATTTCAGCAGCTCCAATGTATCCAAAAGTGATGTCCAGTGAGTCAAGTGGCTATGAGAAAAATGACAAAATCATTTTGAAGTCTTCATACAAAAACCAACTTATCGATCAACTTTTAGACATACCTTCAGTTGAGCAATTTCACGACAGGCTTTAAGAGAGCACCAGTGTCTCTGTGTCGTCTGAGTCCACCAGGATTTTTCTCGCCATTGTAAATTACTATCGATGAACGATCCCTTCTCGTAAATCTGAAGTCCCATTGAGAGTGCAATTTGCAAACCGATGACAGCATAATTCATAAAATCAAGTTCAGGCAATGTACTGAAGCGTCCTGGTCCCAAAGCTCCAGCTGGTATGTCTGATAAGAATCAAGAAACATTATCATCAATAATAATTAATTGTCAGCGTCAACTTTTACTTTGATTTATACTCACAAACTTCATTCGTGATACGTTCTGGTTTCACGACGACGTCACTTGCAGCAAATGGCGTCCTCACCATCGCCTGCATTGTCTGATTGTCGATGCGTCGCAAAGCATACATGGCCCGTGGTCGTCCGATTTGTAGAAAATACTGATCTCTCAGGAAAATATTAAGTTCACGGAAAAGTACCAATATGGCGTTGGGTTTGGTAAAGTCGAGCTAAGAGGAAAAAAGCAATGGTAAATTTTGGTTGGAATGTCAAACAGTGCAATGGATACACCGTACAATTATTGTAGTACAAAAATGGCACTAACACGATCAAAATAATTAGTATCAAAAATATCATCCGAATAGACGTTGACGAAAGTGGTCCTCTCGGATTTTTTGGCTGCGTGCAGTCTGTGAATAAAAAAAAAAAAAGAAAATTGAGTCATGCAAACAATTATTTTGAATTGTAGTACTGTTATAGTTTTTACTATTGTATTGTATATGGGATCTTGTGCAAGTCATTGGATATACATATTTGTTTTGTTCTTGTTCTTGTTCAACAATACTTACTGTGTCAAATGATCCATCCATGGTATTCTATGGAATATTTGATGCGCCTCGTGCGCAATACGAGTTTGTAATTCCGTGACTTTTGCTTTGGTAATTGGCCCAGCAAATTTGGCTACAATCATATCGAGAGCTCGTGAAAAACTATGAAAAAAAATAATATATCTTTTTTTAACAAGTTTTCCACCATTTTTGTTGTCGTTTTAATCTACCAATTAATCTGAAAATTCTTACGTGAGTTTAGTCGATTTGTAACAGATGTCTTCAACCTCTTCGGTATCTTTGGCCAATATCAAGTTAACGAGTGGCCTGTTATACAGGGTCATTTCGTCAATAAGAACCAGAAAGCCATGATTTGCTAATATTCTGTTTAAAAAAATGTTACAATTTTAATCCACCGTCTAAGTATCTAATTTCGAAAATATTTAACCTTTTATCGGTTTTTTTCAATAGCTCATCGATGTTCGACAAGAAGCACGGTTCGATTAACACGCAATTTCTGTCAGACAAATAATTGGCTTGTTTACGTGGTAGCATGGCTCTCAAATACTCCATCCAGTTGACGTAAGGATAAGTCTTTTGTAATTCAGCAATTGATACTTGTTTCATCTCAAGAATTGGTGTTTTTTGCCCATGATTCATCTGCGCAATTGTCAAGTGAGTTATAGTAGATAATGTAAGACAATTGGTTTATATTAAATGTTAATTATTAAAAAAAAATAATTACATCAAAAATGTCCATACGAAAGTCATGAACTCCCGCCAAGTCTTTTACCATATCATCCATATTGAAAATGTTTGAACGATTTCCCAACATACGTTTCACAATTGTCGAATAAAAATCGTCAGATCTCATACCAGTTGGAGTTTTAGGTCCTACGAGTGGATGAAACTTCGCACGTTCCACCTGACGTAGAAATGAAATTGGAATTAAAGAAATATTTAACGAAGAGGACACCGGTTTTTGGGATTTCACGAATTTTGACGTCCAATTCAAAATACCCTAAACGTAAGCGTGTCATTGATGCTCCACGCTTTGTCAACGTCATCCAAATTTAAACCAACGTCTATAAACATTTTTGGCATAAATCCCAATTTTCTGGCACTTATCGAAAAATTAATCCAAGAAAAATCCATGTCCCAATCGGGAGTCGCCATTGGCCATTTGCCTAATCGATTGAAGACCAATTCCAATCCGTAAGCTGCTTCCGCGGGTTTTGCTGTTTTATAAAAATTACATTGGGATGTCATTGTTAAATAGTGAAAAAATAATTAAGCTACGAAAAGATACTTACTGATTTTACAACTTTGCCAATATAATTTTGCCAGACTAATACCTCGATGCTCATCAGGACGCACTGGCTCATCTAATTCCTCTATTATTTTGCTTTCAAGCGTTTCATAATGTTGAATAAGAACACTGCTTCTGGCTCGCGGATATTTATAAGAATTTTGCGAATAATAACTGTTCAATCGTCCGCATGAAAATTCCATAAAATCTTCACAGGGATTGAGACTTTCGTCTATGATACTTTTTATACGATTTGCTGTTAAAATATAAAAACTTTTAGATAGATTCTTGTTTTGTAATTAAAAATATTTTTTTTTTTTTTTATAAACTAAAAATACTCAAATTTACCTTCCGCTATACATTCCGCGTATTGGCACTCCTCGGAATTGACAAAATTTTGGAAAATTAGTATAACGATAATTGACAAAATTGAACGGTACCACTGCATTTTTCAAATACAAGTTGATCTTCAACCTTAATCCCTGAGACTAAGTTCATTTTCAACGGGTAAGAATTTCATTGGCGAAACATCATTAAATCTCTCGCTAATTTCATTCCAATTACATCGGCTGCTAATTAGTACCATTTGCATAGGCGTTAACGATAGTCGAATACTCGTTTGTATTGCATGGTTTTTTCTACTAGCCTAACTTGACCTAAGAGAGTTTATTATTTTTTCTGGAATTTACGAGCGTTTCATTATTTCGATTTTTGTCTAAAGCCGTTAACGGTTAATGGATTTTTAAAAGCTCGTGGAACGAGTATAAAATTTTTGTAAATTTTGTATCAAATTTTCATTGCTGAACGATTGTCGAGGCAGTCGTAATATACGCGAGGAAAAATATTTTTGACAAATTTTCCAAATATTTATACACTTTGAAAATTACATTAAGTCACTTTTTAAACAATGTAAAATCCGTTCCAACGTTCCTTTGCAATTCCGACCGTCTAGACTTTCGTCTCGTCTATTAAAACTTGAGAACAACAAGCGTCAACAGTACTTCGCAATATCCAGTATCCATATATATTACGACCTGAAATGCCTGAAACTCATACAATAGTCATAAGATTGTATAAATTTGAAAATAAGAAACAAAGGAAAGTTTCGCACATAATTTCTCATAATTTAATAAAACGTCATACGTAATAGAGTTAACCAAAATATTATGTTTGGATAAAGAATTTTGTGAATTTTATTTCTTTTAAATATATATACCAGTGATTTATCGGATTCGCTTAATCAAAAATGTCAAATACGTGTCCCAGTTCATCTCATCAACTGGTCGCAGCATCCATAGCCTTTCGACGTGCTCGTCGTAAATTTCCAAAAAATCTTGAATTTCGGTCACGTTCAAGATATTATCATAAGGAGCCAAAGGTATGCTTTAGTTAACCGCACAAGCTAGAGAATATCGAAATAATAAAATTTTCTTGCAGGTGACAAGTCCAGGAAACGTCAAATCAGGATTTTCATCGAATAAACAAATTCGAAATGTTAAATCGAATAATTTGTATTTGCCTAATACATGGATAAACGATCATCCTAAGACACCTGACAGGTTCCTAAAAAAGGATATTAAGAGAAGACCCGAATCGTCCTGTAGCTGCTGCCAATGTCACTGTAAACCCCGCAAAGACGATGCTAAGGAAATCGACGTAGAAAAATTGAAAAACGAAAAAAGTGGCGGCGACGTGAGGAACGGTATAGAAATGAAAAATAATAGTTACCCAGATTACGTGAAACTGAATTTCGATACCGATAGAAGAAAATATTTTGGAAAAATGCACAGTGACAAAAAACCGTCATGGATTTACAAGTAAAAGTCAATTTTGAAAATACAAAGAAAACAAGCTAAAAATTGTACCATTGATTTCGTAGATCAAAGTCACCAGTCGGGACAAAGTGTTACGATAAAAGATCCTGCGGCCGCGAGATGGCAGCACTGTCCATTCATTCGGATCGAACTAGAACCTTGAAAAATGATCCAGAAACTCAATATGATCTTCTGACCTCGTACGAGACGCTGCGACAGGATCAGGATGACTTTCCAGGTGGATTTTACGATTGGGAAAATCGAAATCATCCTGGATTATCCATAAAGACAATTTCACGAAATGGCGTCGTGTCAGGTGGCTGCAGTTGCTTCGAGCAATCTTCGGAAATTACATCCAGACAAGAGAGTTGCCTTAGACCCTCCTTCGTGAAAGCTCAGCAGCTCGGGAGGGTCTACGGAAAGAATTTTTCCAAAGGATGTTCCCGATATGTGCAACGCGCTAAAAAGTATCCCCGGGATTCGCCTTTGATATCGACGACACTTCCGGTCCAGGAGGATGAAGTGGTACCCATCGACCATAAGGATTCCGTAACGATACTCGTGGAAAAATTTCGTGACTGTGCGAAAATCAAAGATCAGGATAGAAGGAATTGCGGGGAGATGAACGAGGGCAGGATGAGATCATTACGAGATAATAACAAGATGACTTGTTATGGAAATAAAAAGTCAGGTGGCTGTAGAAAAAATTTTCAAAATATTCCAAACGATTTTCGAAAGATGATTTCGAGAAATCCTCGTTCCAGAGCGAATGGAATGTGGAGGCATACGTTTTGATAATTTCTATTTTGATTTTACAATTTTTTTTTTAACCAAATTCTCTTTACAAGGCTTATCGCAACGCGGTGCATATTTATTTTGAGAACAGTATGGTAGAGTTTGAATTTTTCCTTTTTTTTTGAGATCAATATTTTTTAATCTTCCACGATCATTATTGATTTTTTTTTATTTTGAGCTTTACTTATTGATTCTTTGCTGTAAAGAGATATGATTTATTTGTAATGTTTTCTTTTTGGAATTAAAATTGTTTAATCATTTTTATCAGCTACCTGAATCGTTCCTTAATGTCATTTTGAATCTTGTCGGCGATGTCTTTGACTTCTTCGTGACTCCCAAATTTTTTGGGTATATTGCCACGTGACATGACACTGTCGAATACCCTTTGACGTATGTTATCCAAAATGTCATTAACCATGTTTGAGTCTGACGTCACCGAATTTTTGATATTCTTACTATCCCGCCTAACGCGATATCCTCTAAAAAAAGCCTAAAAAGAATAAAAATAATTAAATACATTTATTCAAAAATTAAAATTATATCATACCTGAATAACAGTAGCAGCCTGATTGGCTTTATCCACGGTGACACCTGAATTTTCATGCATCATATTGATCCAAGTAACAGTTTGAATAGTTTCCCCGAATTCTTCGGAAGTTTTATTTTTTTTATTTTTACGATTTTCCTCGTACCGCCCATCTACAGGCGTTATAAAAAAATAGGATCAAAATAATAATCAATTTTTATTTACTCAAAATCACTTACCCAATTTCATTTTCATATTTCGCCTGGTATAATAACCGCGATAGGTTGACTGAATCAAAATGGCTGCGTTGGTAGCTTCTTCTTTGGAGACCCCAGCCTTTCTCAAAATTTCCAAAGTATTACTGGCAGCACGTTGCCATTGAATTTCCCCACGTAATTCACCCATACGAAGTCTTTCGTAATGGCCGCGAAAAGCTGCCTGTCGTGACGTCATTTTATTAAATTATAATATTACCAAAATTATTTACAAAAAATTTCGACCTGTATCCTTGTGGCTGCTTCGATTGCCTGATCTCGAGACGTCCCAGTAGATTCCAAAATATTGCTAATTGATAGCCGACTTTGTTCCTCGAAAATTGTTTCTGTGAAAAAAATTTGGATTTGAAAATATTGTCTGCTACTTTTTTTTTTTAATCATAAATACCTTTACGTGTCTGTTCGTTAGGGGTCTCCATTAATTCCAAGTAGACTTGAAAAGCTTTCTGGGAATAACATTTTTTATATTCATTATGAAAATCAATCAATTTTTAATTATCGCTGTTTTCCTTTTTCCCTCCTTCTTTCGCGTCTAACCTGAATTCTTTTGGAAGCCAAGGCGATCCCATCTAATTTCAAGCCTGTACTTTGTAAAATGGCGACGATCGATTCGCTTCCTAATACAACGTTGTTTACTACCTTTACAGCGACTGGGCGATTATTGGGAATAAAAATGAATTGCTTAAGAGATACAATATTTTTTTAATATTCTAAAAAAATATTATTTCACCTTTGGCATTCTCTCTCGTGATTAAAAGTGCGTCCACGTAATCTGCCACGAAACAATATATATCCTCTGGTTGTGTGCGAAGTACCTAAAAAAAAATGAACGAAATTTATTTCAAAATAATTTTTCGTTCAAAATTTCCAATTTTTTTCCTCTCTCCATAACCTCGCGCACGATGTCACTACACAATTCTTGCAAACCATCTGGTACTCTATATATATGTTTACAACTATGTTTCTGAAGCGTAACGTCCATCTTCTTGCACAAATTTATGAATAACGTTAGTAGAATGCCTTTAACCGTCGTTTAGTACACAAATAAAAATACATACGAAGAACCTACTCAAAATTACCACGTGGTACTGTCATCGATCAACTGTCAAATAAATGAAAACAAAATACAAAATACAGTATCACTACTTCAAAAGAGACTAAAAAATGTCCAACAGCAATAACAAGCACATGCATAATCATTGAAAACAAACTGAATACCGAATCAGTTACGTCATCATTAAAAAAAATTATACGCAGAGCTAAGAACAGTTACGCAGCAAAGCAACAATCACCGATAATAGGCTCAGTACTATAATAAAATTGTTTTGGTTTTCTGTTGTACACGTGAAATATCAAGATTGACGTATCTTTAAAAATTCCATTTAAACAATCATTTGTAATGTATCTTAATTATTTGAAGAAATTTTCGAACTATTGAATATCATGATTCGCGGATATGAGTTGGTTAACTCGTTATTTTTTTATCTATTTAGTGTGTTGAATTCCATTGACAATACTGTATATATTTTTTATAAAATAGGACGTTATGCAATTTACTATATTTCGGAACTGTAGACCAGGTGACGATGTCAATGATTACCAATGGCACAATCAGTGATACCTGCGTGGGGCATCCAAAGGAACTGCTGGACGGTTTGATTGCGAAGCTGCTACGTACTTGATGCTGGATAGTCGTTAGTGTAGATTGTGGAATCGTGAGTGACCCGTGATGAGCAGAGATTCTTAGTCGGAGAACCATGAGAGATGTTATAGTGTATTTAAGTGTATTAATTTTGACTTTGTGGCTACCATGTGAGTAACGCAGATAAATATATTATATTAATTGTGGTTACGGATAAGAATTTTGGGTCAGAGAAATTTTGGAGGTGGAAATAGGTTTTTTGACATTTTAATTATGATTTATTGGTGATTTTTTTGCTGTTTGAATGACACAGGGTGCTTTTTATTTTACGGGTAAATTAAATTCGTTTAATTGGAATTTGTGATTCAAAATGGGTAATTAGGATTTTGGAAATTTTCATTTTTTGGTAGTGATTTGTATGGGTAATAATGGGTGATAAGGTTGGTTTGGATTTTTGAAAAATTTATGTATCGTTGAAGATTTGATTTGGTTAATACATTTTTTGGTAATGACTTGTATGGGTAATAATGGATGATAACGTGGGTTTGGATTTTTGAAAAATTTATGTATCGTTGAAGATTTTATTTGGTTAATATTTTTTGGACTTTGATCGTTAGAGATCTGTGGACCAGAGTGGGGACGTAACGGTTTTTTGTTTTAATGTACTTGTTTTGGAATCAGACTGTACCGATGAAGATGGTATGTATTGCGTAAACTGAGTGGTCCGTGAACTTTGTGGAAATCATAGATTTGACGCTATTTACAATGTTCAAGGACTCAGTCAGTCCAATAAAAATTCCACGTGTTAAAATATTTCTGCGCATTGAAAAAAATTTTAATGGAGAGTTTAATAGGTCGAGAAGCAACGGAGAGTGTAGTTGGAATTAGATTGTTGGAAAGAGTTTAGAAACAGTGTAAATTTTATACTAAATTTTTAAAAAAATTTCTAGGTGGAAATTTAGCAACAGATGACCCGTATGTGCGTGGGAAACGTATGGGACCACCTGGTGGTCATGGAAGAGGACCTCCTGGAGGTGGTTTCGGAGGACCTGGTGGTCCTGGACGTGGACCACCAGGAGGTGGTTTCGGAAGACCTGGAGGACCCGAGAAAGGAGGATTTGTCGGATCTGAATTTGGTTCTCCAGATGGTAACTTTGGTGGTGGTCATCCAGGTGGTGGTCATTCAGGTGGTGGACCTCCGGGCGGTGGACCTCCGGGCGGTGGACCTCCGGGTGGTAGAGGCCCACCGGGAGAAAGAGGACATCAAGGCCATCCAAATGAACCACCAAATCATAACGATCCACCAGGTCCAGGTCCAGGAAGACCAGGCTTTGGAGCTCACGGTGATCCTCCAGGTCCTCCTAGTCATGGCAGAGTCCCAGGTCAATTTCAACCAGATCAGGATCCACCTAAACCACCTGGTCATGAAGTTTCATCTGGACAAAACAACGAACAACTTACCAACACTCCTGGATCATCTCCAATTGTTACCAATCGGAACAGATGCAAGTAAGTTCTCTGAATAAAACCACCTAAAAATCACGCTAACCCAATATTCTATCACAAACACCAGAGAAAGCGACTTCACTTGCGGAAGTGGTGAATGCTTCCCAAGCCTCGTCAGATGCGACAACGTGCGAAACTGCCAAGACGGTAGCGACGAATTTAATTGTAAAGAAGTAGGAACTTCCACGTGAGTTTTCAATTTTTTCCTAAATTACAACAATAGCAAAAAATTGCTGTACCATCCATACCTATATCTATCTATCCTATCTATCTATCTATCTATCCTCTATCCTCTATCTATCCCCACTAGCGCTCCTGCCGAAGCGTCAGCAGCCGTAACGGGTTGCACACTTCCGGAAGTGCCGGAAGGCGGAAGCTATGAGCTTGGTGGTTGTACAAATCCTTGTAGCAAAGTACCAGGTGACAAAGTACCCAAGAATAGTATCCTTACATTCACCTGTGACAGTGGCTACACGTTACAAGGCAATACCATATCCTTTTGTCTCAACCAAGAATGGTACAAGCCACCGGTATGTTTGAGTAAGTATTTTTGTATATATACCTGATCATCCAAAAACATTGTTCTAAACAACTCAACAACCTCAGGAACATTGTTTATTCTTGTTTCCTGATTTTTTAAACAATTTCACTTACTTTCTTTCTATCTAGAAACTTGTCCCCCACTCAAAAGTACTAGTGTTGACATAACCTGTACATATCAAGGCAGCATTGTACCTTGCGAAGGTACACTTGTACCAGATACAAAAGCAACACTGGCTTGTAGGAGTTCATACAAAATTTCTTTGTACGAGGATCCTGGGTACAGAGAATTGACGTGTTTAAAAGACGGCATTTGGGATCGTCCGTTATTCCGTTGTCTTCCAGGTAAGAGACGTAGAGATAATTAAAAAAAATGAGATGATTAAAAAAAAATATGAAATTCCAAAAAATATGAAAAACTTTTTGATTCTCATACAGAATGCGGAACTGCTGTAGCGCATGGTAACACCTTGATAGTAAATGGATTCACTGCCAAAGTTGGCGTCTTCCCTTGGCACGTTGGTATCTATGAAAAAGCACACAACGGCAATTACGAACAAATTTGCGCCGGGACGCTAATTAGCAACAATCTTGTTCTTTCCGGTGAGTTGACGGCAAATCAATTTTTTTTTTACTTACAAAAATTTCTCATTTTAGCCGCTCATTGCTTCTACGACGAAGGTAACGGCGTGGCTAAGGACGCATCGAATTATGCAGTTGCAGCTGGTAAACAAAATCGCAGCTGGGCAGCTGTTGAGAATTACGTGCAAAAATCGAATATCGAAAAAATCGAGTTACCCAGTCGATACATGGGAGCACGTGGAAATTTTGCCTTGGACATTTCTATACTTAAATTATCGACACCCTTTGTATTAACAGCGTTGGTCAGACCGATTTGTTTAGACTGGGACAATAAATACGAGCGAGAACAATTGCAAGTTGGGCAAAGTGGCAAAGTGCGTAACTGAATAGGTCATTGAAGAAAAAATTTTTTGATTATTTATCTAATTACGCTATCTTATCAATTCTTCCAATATACCAAATAGGCTGTTGGTTGGGGTAAAACGGGAAGTGGTTTACCCAGCGAGGATTTGCAGGAAATTAATTTACCATTTATACCGTTTCACGAGTGTCTGTCGACGGTGCCAAATGATTTTCGTCCTTTCATAACCTCCGACAAATTTTGCGCGGGATATTTGAATGGTACGTATATAAGAAGTGAGAATGATGTCAGATAAATTTTTGAATTTTATTTTATTTTTTTTCCCCATAGGTTCCAGTCTCTGCGAGGGCGACAGTGGGGGAGGACTATGTTTTGAGATGCAAGGAATATGGTATCTACGTGGTATAGTCAGTGTTAGTCCAGTCAAGGATAACAGCTGTGATTATAATTCCTACACAGGCTTCACTTACATTAGTCACTTCAGGGATTGGATCCGTTCCGCTTACGTGACTTCTTGAGAAAAATGAAGAAATACAAAAAAAGGCATTTTTATGGTAAGATTGTATTTACTTCGATATTAGAATTTTTTCTTGATAATAATCATACGTGTTAACTATTTAACCTAGTATACAGAAAATTTTGCTCTATACGACGCATACAGTGAAACGTTTAGTCAGAATAAAATTCAACACAGCAAGGACCAGGTGTAATTATTAAAATTGTATAAAAATATTTGAAAAATTGATAAACAAAAAATGATGTTTCCAAGAGGCATCGAAACTTGGAGTCAATGAACTTTGACCTTTGCCAAATTTATGATGGCGTTCAACGAGAACCATAATTATTTGAATTAAATCATCCAGGCATTTTTTTTCACTTCACTATAGCATATTTAAAAGATAAGATAGCCCAAGTCACGGATGTATTTTTATTCAGATAATAAGAAGCGGTTATGTTTACTTTTTTTATTATGATTTCTGTTGAGGCTACAGCTGTCTGATACACGTATGTCTGAGAGTGAATATATATATATATATATGTACATTGACTAATCGAAGTGACGTAACGTTTTATATGTGAAACGGGGATTCCCAAGAAAGTGGGAAATATGCTTATCTTCTTCAGTCGCTCATGACGCTCGCGATGCGTCTCTCGTGCCACACAGACTGAGAACATAATTAGTCAAGCAATGTTCGAGCGCCTGAAGAAGCTGTGGAAGCCGTGCAGACTGAAGAAAAGATGGATCAGACCTAAAGTTCCGGAGTTCATCTCATCAGTGAATGAATTGGTGGCGGATCAGACAGAAGTCGAAGAGGAAAAAAAATGTTGTACGAAAAAGGAGAAAAATTTCACTAGGGAACCAAGAGTGAAACGGTGCGATGGAAACGACAGTGAAAACGAAGCGGAGCAAAGTACCTTTGTGTTCTGTAACGAAGTGGAGCTGTACGAGAACAAAAAAGTGAACAAACTTCAACAAGAATTACAATTGTATCACAGAGAGCATTGTTCGGCGCTTAACGAAGTGGATCGTTTACCTAACCTAAAAAGGGAACGTGTCATCGGTATATTGAACAGTCATTATCCCCCAATAGAATTTTTTGACTTTTGCGTTATCGCCAGCGATAACGATTTCGATCTCGCTCAGAGACTCGTCCAAGTCCTACGTGATCAAGGTTTATGTGGTCGCGTGGCCGGAAGTGACTTAGGCGGTGACATATTTCAAGAATACGACGTCCTCATTAGTTCCAGTACCAAGATTATGTTCCTTATCACTGAAGACTTCACGGCCGATAGATTCTGTCGTAGATTACAGAGCGCCGCAGTTTTTCAAAGTTTGCTCACGCGAATTTCACAGGAGCGTGATAGGTGTGTGCCCGTCTTTGTTGAAGCGTCGGGACGCCTTCCGCCTAGGATACCTCTGCCGCTGATCGGGGTGGCTGGATTGAATTTGTCAGAGCCACGTGCTGTCGTTCGAAGAATAAGAAATACGTATACGGCGGAAGTGAAGGGCACTAAAATTTTGCGAGCTCTGAATTATCTTGAGGAACGTGAAAATTTTTCTAAACGTCTTTTGAGCGATGAATCTTTTGATTTGTTATTTGAGAATGACAGGTTGACCTCTTTGAACTTTAATGATAGCGTCGCGTCCATGATCTCTGGTCGCGGTTCTGGGGATAAGGATGAACTGTTTATTGGTGGCGCCACTGCTAGAGGGGTACTACCAAACTGTTCGGAACCGGTTACACCGGTTAAGGGTATTGTGTCTGGTGTGGAATCTTTGATTAGTGGCTTGGGTATCAGTGCTGATGAAGATTCGAGACGGGAATGGACACTGAGTGAAGAACAGACGCAGCAGTATGTGAACGTTGAGGGATCTTCGGATGTTCATGTTGGACCACAAATTAATTTAATTGTTAATGTTCATAACGGACCTGTTACTAATGTTGTGACCGATTCTGAGTAGATTCTTTTAGATCAATTGTTGATCTTGTCTTGTGTTATCAGCTAAATGGACTTTTTATTAACATTGTTAATATGAATTGCGGTTTTTTTTATGGTTGGATTTTTCAAGTTAAGAGAGGATTTTGTAATTGTTTTTTTAAAGAGAAAGGATCCTACAACGTTGAACCAATTTTTGAAAATACAAATCCAGAGACATTGACTGTGCATAATGGAGAATCGTTAAGTGAAATTGTATCGTTATCTACAGATAGTGATAACATTTTGGAAACGTCGATAACGATCCTAAAAACTATGGGAATCAACGTGTCTGAAAATAAATTAGAATTATCATTAACCAGCATTGTCAAGCGTTTGGATAAAGAATTACCGCTTGTAGTTGGAAATGAAAATTCCGATTTTTTGATAATTTCGACGGAAAACGATAAGGAGGCTGCTCGTCAAACTTTACAGAGACTTTATAAAAATGCAAATCTCATCGGTATTCTTTATAACGACAGTGTATCGATCGGTGCCGATTTTTTTGAAAGTTTCGAAAATTTCGCAAGTCGCACCACTAAGTTAATTTTCTACCTTACCGACGATTTTGTGCGAGATGAATTTTGTTCCCGCTTGGTGTCGCTAGTCTACTTGTACAACCGTGCCGATTTAATCGACAAGGTGGTACCGATCATGGCTGAAGATTCTTTAGAAATAGAATTACCACGCTGTTTGCAATTAGTCGACAAATTATGGCTGGGCAGTCCAAGACAAATAGAAACAAGATGGCCGCGCATTTGGACACCGGAAGTCCGCCAAAGACGACTGAATCGCGAGCAAGAGATTTTACAAAAATACGATAGCCAAAGATTAATCAAGCTTCGCGAATTTCTCGCAGAACTCTACGGCGTTGCCTTAAGATATTGATATCTCAAAAAAAAATATTTCAATTCTTTTTCTTCAAAAATTGTCTCGATGCCCTTTGACCTTATTCGTACAATTCGCTGACCTACATACATTTTTCATACGTATCGTCTGATTGCGTTTAACCAATGTCAAAAACATTATCAAGATATTCCAAAAAGTACCGATAATACGTGTCCTCGCATTGAGAATGATTATATCCAATAAAGAATTGAAGTTGCCGACAAGCATATACACTTTTATATACTACGAGAATCGTACAAAATAATCATAATCATATTATCAAAATGTACAAATTACAAATATTTATATCGAAAAATTATCATTATTCTCATCGCCATGTCATTTAATAAATTTCTCACAGTGCATCACGAAAATCCAAAGCGGACACAAAATTCCGCCTTTATCATCCAACAGAAGTTAATCTCGAAATTTTGTATAATCAAAATAAATTTTATCGTCGTACCAATCAGTTAATCTAATTAACTAAGGATCCTGATCGGTATCCCTATAAATCAGGATAATACATTATTACAGCACATTTCCAGTAGCTAAAACTGACTGCCGTGTCGACGTAATGTACAAATAGGATCCATATGATTATGTATATACGTATATACACATATGATAAAAGCAGATGGATTTTACCTCCATGTAATTTATACGTATATACCGTGGGCATGTTTGCCAGCGGCTAGAGGGAGAAGAACAGATAATGAGAGAGTGAATTGGCGGAGGGGTTAGCTACGAGGGATGGCCGGGGGTTGGTTTACAAATCCAAAAAAAATATTTTACTCTTATGGAAAGGCAGTTTTAATTATTACCTTGCGAGCTGTAGGTAGCAGTAAAACAGTGGCGCCACTCCAGTATAATTATGCACGGGCATATATGGTACTACTATTATACATATATGAATATAACGCGCTCCCTGCCATGAATGCAAAGAAGATATTCAACTCGCAGATTAAAGGTCTTCGTTTCATATGTGGTTTTGAGCTTTTTTTTTCGGGTCGCTGACTCGATGAAAAATTCTTATGAACTTTTTGTTTTTGTACCTGAAAAGCTGTGGGTACTGCGGATCTATTTGGTAATTTGAGTAATGGGGTTAACGTTTTTCTTTTAGTTAATTAATTTTATTTTTTTAATTTGATACACGATATTTTTATTTTTTTCGATTTCGAGTAATCCAACATTTTAATGCATCGCTGTATACGTATCGCCATCGGAAATGAACAATTTCATGAACTTCCCTTATACGTCATATACGATTATACGTGTATAAATATACCGCGGTTATAGGATAAAATTTTACGAGCAAAAAAGTGGCAAAAAAAGGACACGAAAAAAAAATTTTAAAAACCGTTGTTTAATAAACCAAGTAACGTAAGTAGTCAAATATAATTTTACATATTATAATTTATGTTAACCAAAACGCTTCCAATTGACGATAACAAAAAATTGTTCAATAGCGATCCAAGAAAACTTATTAATCACAGGAAATGATAAGAGCATTGCGATACAGAGATAAAGCCAAAAGCGGTTGTTTAAAATAATTACAATCCACGTTAATTAAATGAAGCATATATAGAATTTTGAAAATGAAAAATTTTTTATAACAATTTATGACTGTTAACAGGAATGACGTCACCGTCAAAGGAAACTAATAGCAAATAAGTAAAGTAAGTGGAGAGCCATTTTGAAGATTGAAAAGTCATTAGTTAAAAGAGAAGGAAGAGGGGCGGAAGGCGGTGAAGGTGATGGGAACCTTTATGAATTAGTATCGAAGAAAAGTGTTTGAAAGTGGCGCCACCGTTGGCCAGGTTTTTGGCCGTTGTATATTTTTCTTCAGGGCTTTTAATTAGTCCGGTCATTAATTAAACACAACTCTCCTTCGAGGTTGCCGGCGCTCCCGCGGCTAAACTGTCGGCTGCTTTCCTGCTCTTGAGGAATTTTAATTTTGTCGACGTGTAAACACGCGAGCGCCAATTTATTTCGTTCGCGTTTAACGTTTCGCCTCTCTTCTTCTTGGTACCACGTTAAGAGAGCATCTACGAACTGGGTCTTGTTATTTCTCTTTGAATTTCTCTCGATTTACGATTCGCCTTTTCGATTTGGACGTTACGTCATTCCGGAAGTTCTCATTGGCACGTGAGGAGCGACCTCGACATTAAGGATATAAGAAAAGTGTACAAGGGTATCTGAGTAGGTTAGGTTAGGAAAAGGTGAAATTCTTTAATTTACATAGGAGAGTGTGTAGATTTTTTTATGCACACGTGCATGAGGGACGAATATATATTTTTTAAATATCTAAATAATAATATAAATTAAGATTTTAAAGAATTTGGTCCAGTCACAGATAGCGACTCTGACTATTTTTCGTAATAGTAGAAACGCTTCGAGGAATTAACCGATTTTTAGATATTTCGTTCAACGAAAATTCTCATTATGAATTATTACGGACGACAGTCAGGAAATTCTCGTTGCCAATACTTCAGATTCATTTGTACGGCAATCTCCGGTGTCCTCGACTACGTCACGTCCTTCTAGAATAAAACCGGAAGTCGGGCTCCGATAGAAATTGGTTCTGAGAAAGGATGGTTCGTGGCTGTATTCATATAGATATAACAGTAGCCATAGCTACTGGTAGCTACAGTCGGTAAAGTAGAGCGATTTTCATTTCATACCCGTATTTCGTTTAATTGAGTTTGATTAGAAAAATTCATTACGAGATTTTCATGGAAAACGAGTGAAATTTTGTCTTCCCTTTCAGGCCATTGACCTCAGTACGCATTCTGTGTTTAAAGAATTTTTGAATTCGCTATTAAAATTTTTCACTCGTAAGGTGCAATATAATATATTTGAAAACTGCTTGTGCAGTCTTTTAAATATCTTAAATATTTTTTTTTCTCTTTCAAATTTCAACCAAAAAATAATAATATGCCTGATAGATGCACAATCAAATAATATTCAGGGGTTGTCACGTCAGATTTTCAAAATCGTGCACCATAATCTTACACCCTACTTAATGTATTATTTTTTTCAAAATTTTTTACCTCTCTTTCCTCATTCCTTTTCAATGAGCCATGAACCCTCCCTTATTACCCTTCAACCTTTCCTACCCCATCACGTCTCTTAAGCCCTCCAGGGCGCTCCGAATTAACAGCATCCGCACCAGACACGTGGTTTAAATCCCTGTAATAAGTGTCGCCTCGTCTCGCGCCGAGGCCGGGTGAATTTTTAGCGGCAAATTTCTCATTCGTTCTACGAGCCCTCGAAAGTTCCCTTTAGTATGCGTTGTCGAAGGATATGGGTGCATTGGATGCACTTGGGCGTCGGGACGCGGATAGTAATTTTTGTATTGCACCGGGAAAAAGCTTTCTGGCAAAAGGGGTTATATATTTTTTTTAAGAACGTTGGGACCGACGCCTGTCAAAATTTCGAATGAATATTCCTGACGACACGGGTGTGCGATTGTCGTGAAAAATAATTATGAAAATTTTGAAAAATTTTATGACCAAAATATTAAAGGGGTAAGAGGATGGTGGGTCGATGAGTAAATATAGAAATTTTTTTGACTTTGATATTTCAGTATCAAGAGACTCATCAAGTCTTACCTCAAATACGGTCAACCGTACATGGTGCGGACCTTCCGGATCGATGTATCGCAAATATAGTGGACTGTTATATTGTTGCATATCTGAATTAAGCAGTCGGTGGGCCGAATTTACTGTACCAAAAACTCATCTAGAATTACAGATACTGAAAGTCTGACAATGAGAATAGCGAAAATTATTTAACGATGAATTCAAAATGTGTAGTACATACCTTGAGGAAAATTGGGAAACTCTGATGTTTTGTACGAGTGGAATGTAGGTGAAAGTTGTAGTTCCAGTTGCAGTGCAAGTGTTTAAAGTTAGACTTTTGATGGCGGGTTGGATGATCAGCGGGAAGAAGGAAAACGTTGAAGATAACAGAGTAAAGGAGATTCGAAGTTGGCAAGAAAATGAAGAAAGTAGAAAATAATCTTGTGAAATGGGTCGTCTATAACGTCTTTGCTACTATTTTATATTACTATGGCTTCTCGTATTAAAATACGATTTAATTGTCATTTTATAATCAATCAAACTTTAGCTAATTCCTTATCAGGTACTTGGCGGATCCGTGCATTACTTGATATGAATTTGCGTTCATTATGCCAGTCTTCAAACTCAAAACCAACGTCAACTTTCTATATAGAGCATATTAGCAATAACTCGTAAAAAATAATCACGACAAAAGTCTAATGACAAACTTATAGTTTCAGAATACTACTATAGTACGTTCAAAGTAACTACTTTGGAATTCCTGACACGGACCCGCCAAGTAAATAATGTTTCAATACTTTTTCTTTGAAGAATTCACAGAACTCCTGTGCTTGGCATAATTTTTTACACATGTTTTTTTGGGGGGATCATCCTTATAGAAGCTTATTTATGATATTGTCCGTATTTCTTTTTAGGGTTGGTTTTCATAAATAATTGTCGACATACCAATGCAATCGTGCAGACGTATCTAGAAATACGTCGGAACGTCGAATCCTCGCAGAGCCGCCAGTACGCAAACGGAATGCGAAATGCGAATTATCCTGCGTCACGCTTTATTGAATTCTAACTCCGTCGCTAGTGGCGGTTTTCAAAAAGGCTAAATTATTCAAGATACCTCCCTTCCTTATCCTTCGTCTCTTCACCTACTATCAGGTACCGACTCCATCCTTCCCAAGGTCCATCACGTCTTACGGAATGATAATGAGCCAGCATCTCTTTCCTCGATTTTCTTCTTTCTACAAGAAAAACCTCCGTTAAATATTCATCAGATTTGTTACTTTGATTTTTCGAAAATAAAAACTCATCCGAGTCGGACGCGTTCCCGAGACGCCGGGCGTCCCACTCCTCGTCTTCCGGAACTTATTGTTAGTAAGGAGACGCCGGGTTCAGTTTTGAGAACAAAAGGGTTGCTTGTTCACCCCTTGTTCTTTATCAGTTGTCGGCACGTTTTCTGTTGATTCCAGGATTTACCAAGGATCGGTATTGTTCTGGGAGATTGGGTCTTTTCTGAATTCATGAAACTAAATCTGAGACTTTTGTGCAATATAATTAAACGACGCCTCCACCTAACAGCCTGATGGCCTCTAGTTCTATGGCGATAAGATCTTATCTCAAATATTTTCATTTGCAATAAGATTCACTTTACCTTAAATCTAAAAAAAATTAATTGCATTTTTTTTATTCTTTGATTTTTTTTTTCTTATCGCAACTTTTTGTCACTTTCATAAAAAATACGCTATCAACTTGATTTTATCAGTGGACCAATAGAGGGAAGTACTTGTTAAATATATATATACACATATTATATATTGTGTATACCAGGTTATTCAGCCTAAACGCACCACCTGAATATGGCTTTAGCATAGGACTCAAATAGGCGCGCTAACTTCAGGTGGTGCGGTTCTACTGAATAACCCTGTATATAGTATATGGCCAAGGACGCTGGAGATTTTCACGCTACGTTCGAGTATCCAGCTTTAATTAAAGTTCAAGTTGCCAGGATTACGACTCGGCAGGACGATGGAGTCACGTGTGTTCTTAATGCCGAAACGTGGGCCACACGTCGTCATCCTTCAGCGAAGGGTTCGCAAATGATCCCGCAGGAAAGTGGGTCCTGGTTCTGGGCTGTGCGGAATCCAGGCTAGAAAATTCATCCACCACATCGTCTTGAATCACGTGCGTCGGGGACATCATCCACCACCATCTGCATCAGGGGCTGCGTTATGGTCGTTTTCATAGGACGATGATTAATGCTGAAAATCTTGGTGAGAAAAAAGGACAAGGGAAGGTATTGCATAATGCAACGAGCGTCCGAGCGCTGGGATAAGTGGGTATAATCGTCGGCTCTGCAGCTTCAGTGGATGCTGCATTCATCCAGAATGGACCATTTACTTTTATACCATTTTCGACTTTTTTCTTACTTTTTTTTTTTCAGGAAACTATAAATTCTCAAGATGGTTGGATATGGCTACGTCACTAGTGGCCGTACGTTTTAGAAAGTCACTTCCAGAAGTTTCATCCCTTAAACGGTATCTTCCGTCCTTGAGAAGAATTTTGGAAGTTTGCCCGAGACTAAGAGAGAGAAAACATACCCCTTCGGACATTTCGTGGAAGTTATATCGAGTAAGGATTTCTCAATGGGATTTTTGGTGCGGAAAGGAAAATCAAAGTTACGAAATTAATTTAAAAAGCTTGGATTTACCTGCAGTTGCGTCGGATAAATGAGAAAGGGGAGAATTTGAAAAATAACGGAGATCTGGCTGATAACGGAATAAGATTTAAAGACAAAATAAATGAAAACGTCAAGGGTGATGGTCCATCCTAATGGGGAAAGCACATTTGGTACTTGTTCAGCAATAAAACCCAAACCCGGATGCTGCCATTTCGACATGGCCTTTTGCTCGGTCGAGAGACGAAACTCTTTTACCGCCTTTATTACTTTATTTTACTCCTGAAACCCGACCCACGCTACCCCAAAAAACCACCCTCCCAAAAACGCCACTGAAGGCTTTACGCTGTACCGAGTTCTCAAGCACCAAGAACTTTTCCTCTAAGTAGTAGGTACCAACCGGTGCACTTAGCCAGACCGTGTACTTATGTGTAGACATCTTAAGGTAACGCTAAACGAGTTTCCCGTTGCTGCCGTCATTACTGCTGGCGCTGTTGCTGGTCCAGCAACTAACGGTGGAACTATCAGAGATTATATTTCTAGCGCATTTTGCCTGCATTTTGGAATGTAGAAAAACCGAAAATTGCTAAACCCCTAATGGAACGTATTAAACCAACACACGTATCTAGGGTAGTTTTTCTTTGGGGATGAATAAAGGAGCAGTACTTAGGTGGGAAGTTTGAGAAAATTGTAAAAATAAAATTTTAGAAACAAAACAATTTTTAATAAAAATATCTTGGCAGTGTAAAAAGACTTCCGGTTCGTCGCATCTATTTAGGTTTCAAATTTAGTCTATTTAATATAATTCAAATATATTTTGTAATTTAATATAAATTATGACGTCACCCAATTTTCCGCCCCCCTTAACTTTGCTGGAGACTGTCTTGATAAAAAATTTTAAAAGATATTTGAAAGCATAAAAAAATGTAATTAATTCTTTATTATGTCAATGAGACCTTTTTGTTTTTTATACATTTTTTAATATTTCTTAAGGTATTTTTCAATTTTTCAGCAACAACCACCGCATCCGGAATTACCTCCGCCGCAACATTCCGGGCCGGATCTTCTTTTATAGTTCCTTGGAAAGCAGCAGGTGCCTCCACTGGATCCTGCGCAGCTATAAATCTTCCCGCACGATTGTCCACCGCATCCTCCACAAGGATGAAAATCCTTACAGGATTGACACTTGCACCTTAGCAAGTATTAATACGTATTTACCAAGTATGAAAATGGGTCAATAAAAAATTGTTCTCTCATTTACTTGCAAGGAAGTGGTTTGACGTGGCCTCCGCCACAACATCCACCATCGATTTGTCCGCCTCCAGGATTATCGCTACACGCGGCTCCTCCGCATCCTCCGCAAGGACAACATGCTTTCGTACTCACCTGAAAATTTTCAGGAGCGCAAGTTTTACGTTGGGTGAAACAGACCGGTAGTAATGGCGGACAAGGACGTCTTCTTGGATATTTGAATGCCGAGGGCCATGGTGATGATTGGCATTGATCACGCGAAGCGGAATTGTATGCGGAATAGGATTTAATGCTTTGCGGAAAATTGCATCCGCCACATCCTCCGCGGGAACGTATATTGGTGTTATCAATTTTGAAAATTTTTTCAAAATCTTCATTCCAACTTGTCTCTTCATTGGTACTTCCGGTGGACGAAGGTAAAAAGTTCCTTGGGTATGAAAATTTATTTGTACTTCCGCCACCCCTAAGACGCTTATCATCAGGACAGAATGGAATTTCGTGGGAGATGTTCATGGTTCCAGAATGTTTAATGAACACTTGTGGAACGGTTGTTTCTGAAATTTATATATGGATTAATGATCCTTGCTATATGAATAATGATGAATTTTGATTTTACTATTTTGACAGCAGCATTGCCCTTGGACAGATTGCCTAGAGTTTGTTACTGTCAGACCTGATCCTGGTCCACATCCTGGCAGACCTCCGCAGCAATTTGTGCACTGTCTTGGTTTTGAAGTTGTACGGATATTAGGGGTTGTTTGTACAAGAATTTTGTTTGTATCTGTCAAAATTAATTTTTTTTCATGATCCAGTTTTTGATTTTTTTGGCATTTTAAAGTATTTCATGGTATTACCTATTGAACGGATTATTGGTTGTTCTCCTATCATTGGATGATGATATTGCTGATGACGTTGGTGGCTGTGATGATCGTGATGGTGATGGTATGGATTTCTAAAAAATATTTTGTAATTTTTTTTTGGCTTTTATATGTGATTTGTACTGTGACGTGATTTTTCGAATCACGGTCCCAAGGCGGCTCGGGTTACCGATACAGATAACGTTCTCGATTTCTGGTTCCCTTCGGGTCGCCACCCTGCTCAGAAACTACGCTCTCGGGTTGATTCGTATAGTTATGCCAAGGCTCTCGTAAGATTTCGTTATTGTTTAGTTGAGGTTGAGGTGCTCGAATCTGCCGTGGGGAGATGTTCTCGACGTACCGAGTTGCCCGGCAGAGGAGAGTACCCGACGGAGACGTCTCCGCGGACCGGCAGAAGCCCGGGTGAGATACCGGCGCCCCGCTGGAGATGGGCAAAGGGCTGTAGAGCGGGCGGAGGTAGTTTTGATACGGTTAAGGGCAGGAGAGGAACCTCCTGCCCGAGTTAAGGATGCAGTTCTCGGCCTCCACGGATTAGCTGCACCAGCTCCGGTGAGTCTCCCAATTTACTAATTGGTGAAGGGATCTCGATAGATAATTAAGATTCGCTCTGATACGTTCTCGATTCGTCGCTCTCTGTCTCTCGCACTATTTGCCGGACTCTTACTCCGACCCTCTCTAGCTCAAACCTAGCAGCCTGAGCTGCCGTGCATTTCCGTAACCGTCCGCTCCCGTTCGTGTATCCAGTTGCGTTTCTCGATTTTACGCGTCCCCAAAAATCGACAGGATCCGTTAAGCTATCGCCTCGTCTGATAGGTTCCGTCAGAGTTCTCGTTCTTGGTGGAGTTGGGCCTGTTCCACCCCAACTCCCAGGTTATACCGGCTCGTCAGTTCCCGGTGAAAAAAGAATTGGCTGTCGGCCGCCTGGCTTGCGGATGCACGAACGACGGGTGGACGGCCGAAGGTAACGTAGGTTGGTTCTCGAAGATAGCTTTCTCGTATGTTTTCTTATCGGTGTCGGGTCACAAGTTACAGAATTACGTTACAGTACTTACGTCTCTGTAGTTGGATATTCGCTACTTATTTTATGAGCCTGATGAATGTTTCTGCAAATTTTCATTATTAAAGCGAATGACATTCAGTCTTTAGAAATGTGATATCTGTAATGATGATTCTCACTTGACGTCTATTGCTCTCATATGGGTTTTTTGCTCGTTGACTTGTCGATATTTACTGTGATTTAATAATTTTGACAATTTATGAAATTATTTTGATAAATGACATTTTTTATATTTACTTTCCGGGTCTGATTCCATTTACAGTTTTTGAGTATGGCGAATTAGGATGTGATGGTAGCATTCTATATCATCCAACGATACCTTCCGATTAATTAAAATTTTGACTAGTCTTTTGGACAATAATTTTTGCTTAAGCCGAATGATTTTATTTATGTTCAAATTTCAAAATGCGAATTTAACCAAAATGTCATAAAGCCAAAATACGTATGTCTTCTGCGCGACAAATGACGCAGAAACAAAAAAATAATATATAGTCATCTGACATGTGTTTGACAGATAAAAAAAGTCTAATTACATCATAATAATTATTGCCAAAAATAAGTTTGATCATTTATTGGAAAAAAACATTTTCGTCTGATCAAAAAAATTCAATACTTTGATATTATCCCAAATAAAATGATAGAGACTATTTTTCTTTGTCCTTTTTCCATTTTTATTATTCTTTCCTTCATTTTTTCAAAATTCTACATTTAGTTTTACTTTTTCGAAGAGAACTGTCAAATTTTGAAGTCTTGCTGGATAAATTTGATCCACGATCCTCAGTGCTCACACCGATTCCGGTTACGTCACACGACGTCCCTTGTTGCGTCTGCGTCCAGACGTGGTCACGATCCTGAATGACGTCACTTCCTACAATGGTAGCGGCTATTGTCTTGCGATTCTTTTGGTGCTTAGTAACGTGTTCGGACATTCTGTTTCCGGTGTATATCGAAACACGTTCTTTGTCCTCTTTGCCAGTATGGCTCGGACTATCAAAACATTTTGAGTTTGTTGGACTCGGTAAAAGCTTTTCGTCGTTTGGCGACGCCATTGTTGACGTACCGACGTCGGCGTCCAAACCACTATGACAAACTGATACTTCCTGCTTGTTCATTCGCATCGAATTGGCGAATTTGCACGTGCCAAAATTCAACAGCGTCACTTCATCATTCGGCCTGTGAGCGAGTGAAGATTTTTCATAGTTTTTATAAATTTTCTTAAAATTTATATCAAGCACATTCAGTGCGTTGAAATTTTTATTTTTCGGAGGAATTTGACAATGATTTTTTTCTTCCCTTAATTTTGCACTTTTTCTCGTAACTAGTTTAGGTCCATAAGTTTTTTTGGAATAATTCACAGTTATAAATTTGCCAGTGCCACATTCACGATTTAAATTTTCACTTTTCAATGGTTTATCAAGGGTTTCGTTACTGGATCTTTTAACCAAAATTGTCACGTTACTTGAATTTTTTTGAAAATTTCTTGCTTGATTTGATTTATTATCCTTCTTGGAATTACTCATCTTCCCATTTGGTTCAACATTTTATCCTGATTTTTTCCATCGGTTTGCGTCGAATACGGTTTTTTAAGGGTTGATAAATTTATGATAAAAATTTTATTTTGCCATTTTTCCAAAAATTTTACTCCGACACTGGTTAGTGTACGGAGGTTATGACAGAGTTAAACTCGATTCTTCATCGGAGTTAACTCTGCGTCTGATATAAGAGGAGGACACTCGTCCAATTCGTCATTAAAATTTGCCGGGGTAAATTCAACAAATTTGAGCAGAGTTGGTATAAAAATATTTTTAATTAGCTGATACTACAAAGATACTAAACAAATATTCCTTTACGGTAGTAACTATAAAGAATAAAAAAACCAAGTATTCAAAATAGTTGATTATCAAAAATGATTGAAAAGATTATTTATCCCTTTTAAAAATTTCAAAATTCTACCACCTCCTTGCCAGTGGACAATGAGCATTATGACACACCTGAATATTCGAAAAATCATTGGTCAATGTATTGGTTCCACAATTTTGCGATTTTTTTCCAAAACCATGTAAGCTTTCCCTGGAATGTACATTCTTAATTCTATGTCTAGAACCACTCCTCGATCTGCTACTTTTGTTACTGACACACGTTTCAGAATCATCTCTTTGAATTTTCAACCTTTTCTCAATTCCCAAAAAGGCAGAGTCCAAAATATTTTTTAAAAATTGTTTAGTCGTACCAGTGTCTGAGTCTATAGATCCGTGACTACTAATGATGTCATTCACGTTATCAGATTCCTTATCAAGACATTTATTAACTGTAAAATAACCTATTTTCTTGGATGCCGTTCTCTTGATTCTCTTGCAAACTCTTTGGATTCTCGTTTCGCAATGTATATCCGTTTTTGAATTACCAATTTTCTTGCTTTCAGTAATTTTCAAAATTTTATCAGCCACCCGAGAGTCACATCTTCTAGTAGAGTCACTCATATCTTGTTCAGACGTTACATTTCTAAATAATCCTTTGATCGATCGATCATCTTCATTAAATCCATCAACTTTATCATCGCAAAAAAGATTTTGCCGTTTTTCTTCTCTTTTTTCAAATTGCCCATGTTCTGCATTATCATATTTGTATTTGTCTGTTCGAAGAATTCCTTCCTTTCTTGCTCCACTAACTTCACGTACATCAGATCCGATTAAACAATCCTTCCCAATTTTCCTTTGCTCTCGCACACCTTGACACCCCTTAAAAGGGACAAAAACGTCTTTACACTTATTAATTAAATTCCCAATCTTTCCAAAATAATTATCACATCCCATACGAGCAGTGCACGTTCCGCAATCTTGAGTCAAGACCAGATTGGATTTTCTAAAAGAAAAACACCCCTAAATTATACTAAAAGAAAGTATACAAAGAATTAAAAAACAATAAATTGATTTGAACCAATGAAAACGATTTTTAATGAAGAATTATTTTATCCCTATACCCAGGGCTAAATTTCACGTATAAATGCATAGGGACGACTTAGCCTATGTCCTATAATGAATTTTCCACTGTACCATTTAAACTCCGTATGGCTCAAAAGGTGTCTGGTCCTTTGATCCCATTGAATTTTTTAATGATACCGCGAGCCCATACGGGTTTTAACCCTACGTACATTTTGTGCAGAAAATGCATTTAGGCATTTAAAAAAAATAGAGGACGGTTGAGAATTCAATCCCACCGTTGAATTTACCTGATAGTCGGTTCACTGCAGTCTGTCATGCTCGTTGTCCACTGACAGGAAACGTGATTATGTCAATACGTGTCAGCTGGAAAGGAATGTCAATACGTAATGAAATTCCGTGACGTAATTGATACATGTCTAGTGACAACGTTCACACATGAACATACGACGAATAGAATTTGTTTAAAGACAAAAGCCATACGCATTTTACAAAAATTTCCTATAGGATTTTGATTTTAAAAAAATTTGTGAAATTATAGGAAAACAAATTTTTTGTCTTAAATAAAAAAAAATTACCTCGTCCACCAAAAGGCATAAAGTTTTAATGGCACTGTATCGGATTAATGTCTCAAGTTATATGCACTTGAGTATACTCAACTTTTAGCATATTGCACTACTTCACCAGGGTGTATAATAATGGCCGTTTTTAACTAAGTTCTCTAATTAAACCCGTTATAGGGAGACGTACGAGATGGTGGCATTAAAAATTAGCATCGGCAACGGGCAGGTTGCGCCGTAACAACACTGAATATTTCATTTTTAATAAAGAGGGGTTGTCGAGTGTGGTGCAACTGGAAATAGTATATAGGTGTATAAATATATATACATGTTTTGTCAGTAGTGCTCTCAGCATACAAGGATCATTTGAATGCCGCATAAGAAATGACGTCGATAGTATTTTTTATGGCGGTTTTTTTTTTCAACAGGTAAGAAATAGAAAAGGGAAGAAAAATGGTCCGAGGTTGATTAGAAAGAAAGATGAGTAACTCGGTTCGCTTTGCAATATCGTAATTTTGTGTCGCCACCTTTCATTAGGTGCGAAAGGACGAGTAAGGTTAACGTGATCTTTTGTAAACTACCCTTATTCGAAGAAAGAACACCCATATAAGAATTTTCATCCCGAGTTCTCGGATATCTTTCCCGGAGCCGTAAGAATATATTTCAAGGGTTGCATTTATATAATGTGTCTGATAAACGCGCAGGGGTTGGCGTGAGTCTGCGAGGGGTGGTTGTCACATCGGGGGTTGATGGATGCCGTAGAGGCTTAAATTTTTTTGTAAATTCTCGGCGTTCCTTGCCTCTCGTATATTTGTAAATCTACCCTCACGCGTTGCGTCAGTGCATTCGCAGTGAAATCCCGTGAGGGGTGAGTTTGGGAGGGCGCGAGGGAAAAACTACCCCAATCGCAATGGAGAGGTGGCTGGGCCTCTGCCTTCTTGAGGAGCGAGGGGTAGCGCGACCAAGCCGATTCACCTTTACCTTATTTTCCGATTTTTTTTTATTTCTTTTTTTTCCCTTATCCCTCTTGCTTGATAGGGGATGGAGGGCTGGTCGCCATTGGGTGGTGTGAAATTGTATTTCGCGTCTTTCAGGGGTGGAAAGACGGGAGGGCGACAAGAGTATCCCGCGTGAATATAAAATTTTGTGTATTTTTCCACCGGGCTATAGGTAATCCTGGCTGCTTCTTTTCATCCCCTAAAATGACGTACAGCGAATAAAGAAAAATCAACCCCCTGCCCAGCTCCCCTCGTGGGCACAAGACGCTCGACTAAGAAACTCCCAATGAAAGCTTCTACGTTAACGACCGCACGAACGATTTGCCAACTGGTGCTTCAAACGAATCGAGGGTTTTGAATGAGCCCTAGGAGAGCAACCCTTAAGGAATAAAAAGTCGAATTTAAACGTACATATAATAAGGGTGCTCTGCTGGTTATGCCATGGAATAATTTTATTTTAACCACCCCTTTTACCACCGTACACGTATGTACTATCCATTGAACAAGTATTCGATATTTTGTATTTGCCGCCATTACTAATTCCTAAGGGTGCATTTCAAAATTCATTGCTGCTGCTGCATTTCGCTCAATTGCATGCAGGTAAATAGATACATGAAAATACTTTTAGTATTGACAGTCAATTTCGGAACGTAGCCTAAGCAATGAACAAGTAGTTAATTACTAATATTGAAGTATAGCGAAGTCGAGAATCAAATTTGATATCGAGGGGACTCTTCTGCATTGAAATTCATATACAGATGGCCCTCTAACATATATTTTACTTGTAGATATATCTGTCTAACTAAACACAAGGTAATAATATAAATATCTGCAAGTATTATATACAGGGTCATTCAATAAAAACGTACCAATTTGGTTACACCAAAGAAATAAAATTCAACATGCTGACTTCGGGTGATGCTTTCAGACTGAATAGTCCTGTACACTTCAATTCCAACCAAGAGTATCCCCTTAAAGTAATAAGTGGTATAGAAATAAAATTAACTGGAGTTAATCAGCTGGAGTTACAAACAACTAAAAAAAAGATTTTTGTAACAGTGTCGTGCAATCTGCAATAAAAAGTCACTTTTTTTGCAAATAAAAAATAAAAGATGTCAGCCTCGACGGAATTTCGTGTCTAGACGTTTTAAAAATGTTATTTAAGCATAGTACATTTAACGATCCATCTATAGATATATTCGGATATATATAGATATATGCTATCCATGCAAGTAGATACGGCCAGACTTTTCAATACGTACAATACTAAATAGGTATGATAGCTAGACGAGTAAGGGTGGGTATAAGGGTGCGCTTTTGACTTTTCGTAACTTCCGTTAATTATGACCCAATGGACCGTATGTAAATTATATGGGTTCATAATTAATTTTTTTATGTATAAATATATGTATAAATATAAATGTTATGTATAAATATGTGCACGCTGTTGATGTAAGTAGGATACGTGCTATAAGGGCCAGACTTGCAGGCACGTATGCTAGTGGATAGGTAGGTAGATAGTCAGACAGGCAGATGCGCCTATATAAGGGTGTGCATTTGTCTTGGGTGAACACGCGAGGGATGTTCAGGGATCTGTATGATGCAACGTTAGAGTGGTGCTCTTGAGACACCAGACACCCCTTCGCCTGTCTGGTCACACGGCAACCCTTTTTAAGTGGCGAGTATTATGTCACTCTTGTGCTTTAATAGACACGCGCACTTCGATGCGTTAGCGTGGGTGAATGAGAGGAGAGAAAAAAATGGGGTGGAAACGGTGGTGCTGGGTAAAGAAAGAGAGAGAGGGAGGGAAATCTTTTCTTGAAATTTGAAGGAATCGTCGGCAAAGTTACGTTGGAGAAAAAGGGGGTAGTTTCTGGTTGGAGGGTCGCTCGTTGGGATTTTGTCAATTGGGATATTTTCAAAATTTGGATTGGGCTGAAAAAACTGTTACGAAATATCATTAAACTTTAATACGACGGTTTTTATGGAAAGGTCGAGAAATCTTTTCGTAATATATTGTTGATGGTGTTTTTCGAGTAAATATGAAAAATAAAAAAAGCAGCTGCCACGCGTGAGAATGTCAGAACTTTTGGTTGGTGGTTACGTGCGTACCGAACTGAGAAGAAAGTCCGAGATTCCCAAGGGAAATAAGTCGGCTCGATTAAAAAAGGCAATAAGGCGTTTGGGAAAGTCGTTCGACGTGAAGGAATTAGGGGTAGTGAGTGTACCTGTAAAACTGGAATCTGTCAAATAATTAAAAAAAAAGTTGGAACCCGAAAAAAATTTTAGTTCCACAACCCCAGGAAACCACCCCCGAACAAAGGTCTGAAATATAAATTCGAGCATAAAGTAAATAAAAAAAGTGTCAGGCAAAATGACAGTGTAAGACTTGAAATAAATTATAAAAATTGTAAATCCACTTTTCACTCAAATATCCGCAATTCTCAACATTAATATCAACATCAAGCGTATCAAGAATGCTCGATCCATGGAATTTCCAATTTCCATATATCTCGTCGTCGATTGCTTTTAATTGAAATTTAAAGGATGGCTGAGAGGGAATAATTATTTTCTGCGTTATCAACAGCGTCGATTCAAAAGCTTGATAAGCTGTTATAGGCAAAGCTGTAGACAGCCAGTAGAGATAGATAATCAAGGCCAGACCGGAGGTGAGCCAGGCATGTTAACCAATCAATCGTATAGGTAGCAGGGCTGTACCAACCCTGGGTGGGTTGCTGGAGGTTTGAGGGATTGCTGAGGGGGTGGGACCACTGCTCGGGCAATTACCTAGACCCGATCTGGCCACAGTCCCTCGAGCGTAATCACCAACACGTGCTGCTATTAGGCGTGCACGTGATCGATGTATTGAACCTGGCAGAAAACGAGACCCTGCTGGGATACTAGGATCAGATTTTCCTGAAAATCATCGGATCTACAATGTCTGACGCTGTAGAGTCCGTATCTACTTGCTGTACCAGGTCCAACGTTTTTAAGTATTACACGTAAAATATTAGACTTGAAGCTTTCGCAGCCAGAATTATTATTAAAATTCATGACTTCCAGACGGATCCCGCTTTTAGTTTTAGCATATTGGCAATGCGTATAATAATAATGGATTTTTGAATTCAATGAGACAGATCAAAAAATCCTATAAGAAATCCTTACAAAAAATTCATATTATACACCAGAGATAGTATTGGCCGTTTGTGCATTGTTGTACTTTTGTACTTGTAGCTTGGCTGCGACTAAGGAGAAAGTATTGCCAGGATTACACTGGAGGATTATGGTTATAGGGATCATCGTATGTATTTTAAAATTTATGCCAATGGCCATTTGGTTTATGGATTCGGGATATAGAATCGTGCAAGGATTAGAAAATGAAAAAAAAAAAAAAATTTTTAGTACAACAAGAAAATGGTCTGATTGTCTGATTAAATATCGAATGGGATGAATATTTTATGTTCGTACCTAAAATTTAATTTGAGACATACAAGATTCATTAGGACGTTATTAATTCATGGTCTTCATGGCAACGCATCCTTGTTCAAGCCATAATATGATCCTATACTATTCCTTCGCTTTTCTCCCCTAAGTCCTCCAAACGTTAGTAGAAAGACTTTCTTTATTCTCAGAGACAACATAGAAAATAAGGATTACCAACTTGTCGTAGAGTTAATCTTCTCATTTGATGTAACCTCACGAAGGATCAAGAATCCTGGGAAGCATCTACGAATAGGGGGGACACGATTTTGGTAAAAAAAAAAGATATCCTGTGACGTCTGACCAAAGCTTTATTGTTATCACTGAATTTTATTTTACTGAGGGATATGTCTGAACCGGATGGGCTTTTACTACTGGAAAAGTAAAGGCGGAGAGGAAGGGTCCGATTTCACCCTGGTAAAAAAATCCGCTTTGATAATATTCGTTAAAGACGATCCGGGATTGGGAAAGGGTTAGGGAATAGGGGCGAGAGTGAGAATTTCCATGGATTTCGGTGGATCCAGTATTCAAGGGTTGAATAACACGAGGGGTGGTTCCTTTTAATTCTCAAGAAATTCCATGAAATTATATTCTCGAAGGGTGAGACCGGAGTCGGCACTTTTTAACCCGAGCAATTCTAGTCTAGGGGCTGGAACGACAGATGAGAATAAGAATAATAATAAGAGGGTTGGACAGGGGGTGGCGAATGGAAGGGATTCACCAGTACGATGTCGCGAACACGTTTCTGCCCCTTTTAAAGAGGAATGATAAAGAATAATCATTTAAATAGAGTCGGTCAACCCCTAGGGAAAATTTTAATATGCGAATAGCACGACGCATTAAGTTTCCTTTTTTTTCTTCATTTTTTTTACCCTCGACTCAACCACTTAGTCACTTCCAATTCCGTTCTACCTACAGAGTTTATTGGTCGAAATTCTTTTTTTTTTGCGAGCTCGAAATTTAACGATTTTCATTTATTAGGCTGAAATACACGAATTAATTATGAGAATCACCCTTAACTGATATTTTGTAAATTTTTATATGTCTGCATGACATTTTAGAGTTTTATCATTTTTTTCCACCCTTCTTATCGATCTTCATATCTGTTTCTAATTCTCCTATACCGAGGGCGATCTTTAAATCGATGATATATCAGCGTTAAAAGCATTAGAATCCCTCGAAAAAAATAAACTACCCCTCTCAGTCTCTACACGTATATTATCTTCATTCAAATTTAATGTAATTAAGGCACGCGATTCCTGACTCGAGTCGAGGGCCGGCTACTTTGTCGCTTCTCTGCATCAGGAGGATGAATTATGAAATTGTACAAGAGAATAAGAAAGAAAAATATTTTTAATAAATATTAAGAATTTTATACGAGGAAGTTTGTGTAAATAAAAAAAGTCTTGACACGTACGAACAAAATGTACGTACATATAGAAGAGCAACGTAAAACGGACCCACGTGAAATTTCACTATGGACGATTCGAATAGTTCGAATCCTGCAGTTGCAAAAGGAATCGCACTCTTGGGGAATGGAAAAATTCTTGCAGGTAGAAGTGGAAAACGTTGTAGATTAACAGACGAGCGCGATTCTTTTCGCCAGCAATAAATTGCCTGAAAAGTTCCACGGGATTCGTGTATGTGTATATATATATATATATACTTTCCTTCATGCTTTTTTTCTTCTACCACCCTCTGCACCCTTCTCTCCCTTCCTCATACATATATATACTATATAGAGTATATATAGAAGTTCTTCGTTATCTCGATGATATTACTGAAGAGAGATGATGGGAAAGAATTGTCGGATAAAAGGACGATGCCGGAAGTGGCTTCAGGTCTCCATCCACTTCCTGTCCTTCCTCTATTCCGCGATACACTTTAGCCCCAGGGTCGCAATCAAATGTAATAGAAGGTCAATTGACGTTTTTGACATTTTCGTTGAACAAAACAGCACTTACCAAATGAAACTTGGTCGCCGTAGGCTAGTAACCTAACCTACGACCCTTGCTATCTACGGACGCACGAGATAGACTCTGAGAATTTCTGACTCTTCACCCAGAATTGATTTGATTAAATGTAATAAAGTCTGCTGTCTCGTTTTATCCGTACTTTTACCATTGTTATACACGATACACTGGACGTAATAAAATCATGAATCAATATTACGTTCATTATTTTTAATAAAAAGTCTTGTAGACAAAAAGGAAATAGATTGTGCTTGTAACGAAATATGAAAAGAATTGATAAAATTATCATTGCAAATGAAATTACTCGATAGATTTTTCTATACGAGTAAAATTTGAATTTTTCTATTTACTCCGTTCTATATGGGTCTGTGGGATTATTTATGTTTATTTTTATAATAAGTCACCAGAATGTTGCTGGTCCGGTATATTATCAACATAAAAAGGTATAAGCTCCTTGTCAACGTATATTCCACAGTAGTACGTGCCTGCTTTGATCCGACATCTTACTAAAGCACTTTCATCCTGTTTGCTTCGATTTATACAGGGGTGGTCTGCCACCCCTGGATCAGGACATCGAAATCCTTGGAGAATTCAGTGAGCTCGTATCCAGGACCAACGCGTCCCATCCGGTTCCCATTCCATTTATATCCACCCCTTAGTATCCTTAACAGTAAAAGTAGTAGAATGGGTCTGCCATTGGCTAGACTGAAGAGTTTCGCACTTTATTCTATCACGTTGACATTTCACAAAAGAAAAACAAAAAAAGAAAAATCAGTAATTATCACCCCTTAATATATTTAACGCTTGGTTACGTTATATTTTAAAGCGTCATCCTCTTTGGGAACAATTCGTGAAATCTGATTTTTTCAGATTAGGTTAGATTTTGACGAATACAAAAGTTTGTTCCTTTCCTTAAAGATGGGTAATTTAATTCAGACTGTGTTGCGTTTCTTGCCTATAGATGGTTCTAGAATCGACTCGAAGCTTCGGGCACTTTGGTAACGAATCATATGAGCTTGCGTGCTCGGCCTCAGGGCCAATCGGGGGTCGCAATTACGTACGTTCGTCTTTGCAGCCCTGTTAGATTTGGAAATTAAGCCCGAATCTATAAGATTGGGGGTAAGTAGAGCAAAGAGAGACAGTGCTGCTCTCTCGTGAGAGATTGGGAACCAAACCTTAAATGATACTTCACCAAGCGCTACGCTTCTCTGGGTAATTTGTGTGGGAAAAACCAAGTGTCTTTTCCTTTCCGGCCATCCCAGCACCAAACTCCTGAACCACCCCTTGAACCACCCGCCCCAAACTCAGGACCCGCTCGCTTCAACCATCTTTACCCCAAGTCGTCTTACCTACCTACAACTTCTCTTTGCCCGTCTTCCAATGGCTTCTACTGCCACTTTAACCCTCTGCGTATATCTGTATTCGTAGAGGCTTCACTTCACTCCCTGTACGTAACTTACGGATGCCATTAAATGCCAGTAGCAGGTTTAAACTTCCCGCCGAAAATATCCTTTGTCCTGGGCTACCTATGGGAGAGACTTTTTCTAAACTCCGTAAGAAATGTCTTTTTGTAGCCTTTTTTCGTGTGCCAAATAAAAGAGAAGAGTTTTTGCTTTTCAAGAAATAACGTACTTCATGTTTATTTTTATTTTTAAAATTTTGTATTTATAGAGGTACTCGTTTTTTTTTTATCAGTGCCATAAATATGGTTTTTGCAAAAATTTGTCAGACCCAGTATGATTTATCGGACGTTTATAAATTTCTTTCTTTTGGATTTTGCGGAAAATAAAATTGGTTTATAACAATTTTCTCTTTTTTCAATTTATACAATGTTTATTGATAACGCTCGCAAGGATCTACGTGGATCTGGCTATAATCGTAAGTGAAGAAGGATATAACCGAAGGTTATTTAAAGTGGGATGAATTAAATGGCGCGACATATAAATCCTCAGAATCCCGTATACATAGGGGACGCAGATGTTTTCCCGTGATCGTCCCCATAAAAAAAGACTACCCCCTCAACGAAAACCCCTTGGCGATGGTAGTCGGCAATAAAGTAGCTACTGGGTGGAAATTGAAAAATGTAAACGAGGCATTGTTTCATCTCTCATGCAAACATCTATTGGAAAATTATATATTCAAAAGAATGAAAGACGATTTTATTTTCAAAATTATATTCAATATTTATTCTTTCATCTACTCGATTTCCCGTCGGGATGGTAACTATTTTTTCAAAATTTTATTCTCCGATTTCATCCTATACCGAACCAGGAGAAGATCTCACGATCAAGATTCTTTGACGAGGAAGTAAAAAATATTGATCTCGTAACACGTGCCTAGGAGTGGGTTAACCTAAATTCTCAAAGTTTGTTGTTTCCGTCCTAAACCAACATGAACCACTGTCATTCTCTCTTCCGTGTTAACATAACCTTTTCTACGTTTACGTCACATCCCACGTGGCTGCTGAGCAATTTTGATAATTTTTGGAAAAGTCAACAGGAGACTTGTACAGCGTATCAATGGCTACAAAAAAAAAAAAAATGAAAATAACATAAAAAATTATTATGAAAAAATTGGTCTCGCTTACAAATTTTATATTGTACATAATATTTATATAACCGAATTACATTGTACTGAATGTACAATGTACATTCATTATCGTTCCTTCTCAAAATATTACATAACCCATATAGTCTTTCGAGTGTCACTGAACCGATCATCTGTACCTGAGTACGATATCTCATGTATCCACAGCATCCACTAGGCAAGTGCCAACGTCGATCAGGAACTTCAGCTCAATAATAAAGGTGGACCTGTCGTGCAAGATACAGGTTATTCACTTTACGTTCCCTTTAACTGGACATTGTAATCGTGGGTCCTTTGGCTGATCAATCGATCTCACGTGTATAAATGACCATTTTGAATAGATGCTCCGTTTACCTGACTCGGACAATAGGAGCAGTTTTGCGTAATAGGAAGTTCGACCCTTCTGCTATTTATGGGAAAATTGCAAAATGCATTTCTGAGGGTCAATATCTAGGTCACTGTTGGTTTCTGTTTGTCTATCTTCTCTTTGGGCTCAGCATCAAGTCAGTAGACTGTCATTGATTATGAGCTGAAGTTAACATGAGAAATAAATTCGTGTGATTTTTCTATTTAAAAAATTTAATAATTTGGATTTTATCAACCATTTTATCGCGTTTTCAAAATTATTGGCGCGTGACTATTTTCACGTCAGCCAGACTTACCGACATACGTCAGGAAGCCACTTGGGGTCCACTCGAGACGTACTTATTCACACCCTCATCAAGGGGATCATAACCCACCCACCCACCTCTCCCTCTCTCCCACTGCAGTCTCAACTTTTTTTCACCGTTAACTCCACTCGCGAAATCCACCCTTGAACCTTTGGGCTGCCTTCATGCAACCTCCTAAAGTCCGTCTGAGGAGGCCGAAGGATCTCTATGCAACTGCATAGGTGAATAGATGCGTTTATACAGCATATACATAGATCATGGTATATATACATATTTCCATATATATATCTACAGATGCATTTAAGCTGAGCACAATGCATGCTCAGGTATAAGGGATGGTATGACATTGGCATAATTAGTAACCTAGAACATTTAGGGGTAGTACGTGGTACCTGGCGAAGATACCCGAACCAGGGAGTATAATGCGAAGGGTATCGTATGATAGAATTGGAAAAGGGTAGTTTTTAGGTCGTAAAAGTAGCTTTCTGGAAGGGTGGTTTTGGGAGTGAAATTTTCCTAGAGAAAAATGTAAATACGGCGATTTTGTTTGGTAAACCGATGGGGGGTGCTACTGGGGGTGGAATATTTTTTTCAAAGGGGTTAATTTGTTCTCCCGACAGCGACAGGAAGTTCGCCCTGCAAGTTTCTCATGTAAAGCCTGTACCTTCGACTGAGTCCAATATTAATGAGACCTGGGTCCCCGGCAAGAGGACCACGTCGCTGTGTAATCTCCTTAAGATCGGACGTGCCCTTAAATATTCAGGGTGCCGGGATAATGGTACCTCTGTGGTATTGTTTCGACGCTGTGTATAGGCTGGTCCCACCCTGTGTGTATTCCACACCCCCCTTCACTCCTCTTTGCCCATTCACCCTCTTTGAAAATTCTACTTGTTCCACCCTCTACTTCGCGTCTATCTCAGGGCGCCAAGTTCACCCCCACGATATATAATTAATGAACGAGATCGGATATGATCGTTATGGGAATTTTTAAGAGTGAAAAATAGAACGCAGTTTATTTTACGGAAAATCGTGTCTTCGCGCTGCTTCTGAGGGTGGTTTGTGCGGGAAAATAATAATTTGTTAAAAAAATTTTTTTATTTAAAATATTTATTATTTATATCCATCACCCTGTATCGGCGAGTTGTTGTTTAATTAGTGATGTCGATTATTATTATTAATACATGGAATCTAAGGTCTCCTGTTATTTGGCTTGTCTTACCTCGTGCAACGAGGGTAGCTTAATAAAATTCCTAATTACTTGTAATGCTTTACGGTTTATGTTAATCATTGAAAGGCGCAAAGGATTCTAGACTGGACTATCAGATATCAGTATTTAGGGTCTCGTTACGCGTCGTATCCAATTACGGTTTCGTGAGGTTAACGAAGGCCTCGCTGTACTATAGCCGAATCTGTTCATCCCTCTGTTCATCCCCCTATTTTGAGTCCCTTGGCCTTAACATCGATATGGATTTACACGGCCATTTTGTTTTCTTACCTTATACACAAGATTAAATTATTGGCGCGTGACTATTAAATTATTGTCCCGTCCCGACGAACCCGAAAAACTTTAGAATTTTAAATTTAACGAAAATTTTATGGTTTTCCAAATAGTCCTCAGGTACTTTCTCACGTTTTCCAGGATACAGCCGGCTGTGAGATATTACCGCCATTTCCTTAGGGTCAGAGAGCCGATGCAGTTGCAGGTGTCAGGGAGGCATTCGTCTTGTTCATTTTTTTTCTTTTTATTTTCTTTTTTTACTCTACTCATCCACCGGGATCGTACATTAACGCCGGGAGCGATAAAATTTCAAATATACGGTGACAGCTTCGCGGTGGGCAAGTGCCACTAAATTTCCGTTATGGTCCGCCTAGATATTTCAAGTTATGGATTCGCCCTTCCGATATGTAGCCGGCCACCCTTGTCATTTTTTAATTTACGTTTTTTCTAACGCCTCTTAACACGGCTTTTTTGTAAAAACCTTTTTTTTTCCTTTTTTGACCTTTTTATTACGGGTGACGATCTTCATTACAGAGGGCTTCCTGGTGATCATTTGTATCAAATGTGGTACGGTTGTGTCTGGGTTGATAAGGGGTTAATTGGAGGGGGGTGAAAAAAAAGTACGAGGATCGTTGAAAGAGCGATGGAGTGTAGCCGCGGGGGTGTCAAGGGGTAAAGCCTGGTTTGGGAATGCAGTCTCACTGAAATTGGTTTAGTGGCGAATTCGTTAAGCTCCGGCAAGTGTGCGGCGTGTGGCAGCGTAACATTTTTAATTAATCCGGAATTAAATAAAACGGTTCGTTGGTCCGCGAAATCCAACTAGCTGAGTGTTGGTATTCGCGAAGTAGTCGTGGCGGAGGATTGTGTGGGGAGGGAGGGGGGAGAGGGGGAGGAACGTCATCTATAACGGGCTAGACGATACACTTATGCGTCCCCTGACAAAAACATTTGATAAACTCTGAACTTTGACATTACGAGACAAATTGAATATTGCTGAAAATCTTGGAATTTTAGAATAAAATATATTTTTGAAAAAATGTCAGAAAAGTAAACTTTTTAAAATTTATTTCTATTAGCGATATTGTCCTTTTGCGTGTGGCAGTATGTTATTTGTAGAAGGGGTTAAAATGGGGTCGAACGTCCGCGAGGTCATTTGAAAGCGCTCGCCGAATCGAGTAAACCGCTTTGGTATTATATTTTTAAGGGTGGTTTTATTTGCGAATGTAATTTGCCGCTGGTTTGAATGCGCGTATTCATGTGCGTACGATTTTTTGAAGGGTGGAACTTTGTTGCAAGTTGATAGATGGTGTCACCCGAGGCTGTTTTTGGTATTTTGGAATCGAGCACGAGGTCTCCGCATCAACAGCATCATTTCGATTTCACACTGGAATAACCTCACCCAAGCCGATTTTACGTAGTCAAATCTCCCAGTTCTCCAGAAGGCAGGAAATCAACATATAGCTATTCGCATACAAGATGAAAGAGCGAGAGAGTAGATGGAGAGAGGGGGAAAGGAGAAAGAAAAAAAATGTTGAGAAAAAAATCGCATTTGCTTTATGGGGATGACGAGCGTGTAGGCCGAATCGTATCGCTCGTGCCAGAGGCTGTAGCACCTTCATCCCTTATTCCAGGGTTGAGCCAGATCAGGAAAAGTCACACTGAAGGCACAGAAGGAAGATGGGAGTAGACGTAGCATTGATGATATACGGCTAAAAAAAAATTCGGCAGAGAAAATTGATCCACCATTTGCAAGAACGTCCGAACGAAAATGTCCTTGGATTTGTAAAATTATTAAAAACAAGGCTAAAAGTTATCTTAAGTTTTCCTTAGTACCTCAGCCATACCTGTATTCTAATTGGGGTCTATTACGAACAGTGATTAATTTTTCTTTAATTACATCTCCAGCGTGCGGTATGTTAAGAGACACGTGAGGAGTGGTTTTGGGGTTTGCTTGACATGATGTATCCTCTCGAAATATTCTCAAAATTTGTAACGACGATTGGACCATAAATACCAAGAGAACCGCGAAGCTACGTTAGCTGGATGCGTTTCCCCTTTAATGGTAGCTCGTGGAACGTATACGTATATATATATATGTATATATATACAACGGTAGTAGAAGCAACCCTGAGGAAGACCACATGGTGTATTATACTCCCTCATTGTAGTTGGCCACCCTCGCGGTACCAGCCCGCTGAATAATCCTCAACACCGTAACCCCATTAATAATCACCATAAATATTCATCCGGGTACGTGATTTACGGGTTTCCCGGGAATATAAAAAAATATTCTTTGCAAAATTGCACGCCACTTTTACGCCATCGTCCTCGCTCCCTCCGTGCCATCTTTCCTTCTGCACGACCGTGGTCTTTCCTTTTTTTTTTGAACCCTCCCCTTCCGCCCCTGGACGCATGAACCAACCATCATCCACCTTTGCCACCCTCCTGCGCCCTCTACTATCTTCAGCCTCCGCCATTACCGCATCCTCCGCCTCATCTGATATTCACTTCTGGAAACTTTCTCGAGGGTAGAAATTAAAGGGTACTTTTTTTTTCTGATCTTGAAATCAGCCCCCCCCCCCCCC
>NW_014332944.1:393071-421392 GCF_000341935.2 Cephus cinctus | reverse complement strand
CCCCCCCCCCCTTTTGTTCTTTGTCTTCCGGTTTTCACGGCTTTACTTTTTTTTTCGTTCTCTTCGACCATCAGCCCCCTTCACCTTCTTTCTACTTACCTTGACCTCCTCGTAAATATTCGCTTTAATAACTCCATCCGCGAATCTACCCTTACGCGAAGGAGGTACTTCTTCTTGTGGTTATACTTGGCGAAGTATCATCCCTTACTGCAAGAGGGATGTACTCATGGCGATGGCAATCCCTTCATCCCCGTAGATGCTTATATGTTGTTATACGAGTTCCTTGGCACCATTCTGAGGAATTATTTTTTAAGGGATGTTTTTTTAAATTTTTAATACCGGCTCCCGCTTATTACCTGTTAATGAATTTATTAGTCGACGAATCCGACTCGTGGTTATTTCGTGTACAAATTAATTGCGGGATTGTTACAAAATTTGAGAATTAACGTTACTTATATATGGGCATTTCAGATATTCTATTCCACCGGTGAGAGTGCTGTTATGAGAGTTTTACGTATTAATTAAAGATTATCTTAATTAAGTTGGCGCTCCTTAAATTGCCACGGCCATGGGATGGGGACGGATTTTCGTAAATTTTTTAACAAGTATAGCGTGGCCGAGCGGTCTAAGGTTTAAGGCACCAGTCTCTTCGAAGGCGTGGGTTTGATCCTAGTGCTGTCAAATATCATGAAAAAATTAAAATCCCTGAATTTATTAAATCTGAACATGGTGAATTCCCCTGAGATTATTATTACGTAAAATTTTAATCGGTTTTTAATATTTTATAAATATGAAAAAACGTCTCGAGATTTACAAACAATATTAACTTAGAGTGCACTGCCGAAAACCTTCATCAAAGATAACAAAAATATCCATCTTCACCCACCCTTCATCAGACGTAACCAAAAGAGCAAGCCATCTTGGAATTGATCCCATGACTTTTTCTTTTTATTACGAAGAACGTAGAAATCCCCCAAACTCAAACTACACGAACCACCCCTCCAATCCGGCCCTGAGGTTGCCTTCATTATTTCACTTAATGGTGCGTTTAATATCAACCGGTCGCATCGTCGTACCAGCGTGAATGCTGCTATTTGTATGACTAAATTGGTTGGGCGTTGCTAAGGGTAGTGTCATGGAAAGAGAGATCCTGGAGGGTGGTTTTAGTAGTAGGCAATAGGGGTTCAGGGTTGCCACTGCTACTGGTTCTGGCAATATTACTGTTACAGCAGGTACTACTACCAGTACCGTCACTACTACCACCCTTATCACCACCACCACCCCCTGACCCTGCTAGTACCGGTTATCCAGGCTACAGCCCTTGGATCTGCATAACGACGCCTAAAACTAACTGGTCGCTTGGGTCGCCGTTACAAGGAGGGTGAAAAACGGAGTGAGCCAATCCCAGTCAGACGAATTCAACCTGGAACGTGTCCAGCGACGGGCAATAAGACTCCCTCAAAAATTGGAACCCTCAAAAATGTTATTAAAAAAAAAAAAATTACAAAATTTTAATTTCTCAGCACCGAGTTATCTGTACCTCAAAATCTTCTGTATATCTACCCTCACTACCTGTAACTGGATTGCAGTCTAGACTTCTTATAAGGTTGGTCATCCCTGGTCCATTCTAAGATCACAGCCGTGGTCGTTAAGTATGAGGTGGAATGGGAAACGTCGCTAAAATGCGTATGGAATTTATTCATGCAATCCCATAAATGGAACGCATCCTATGGAATGCACAAGGAGTTGACTATACCACATGGACTTGTATGTACGTATCTCTATGGTATGGCAAAGTAGTTCGCCCTGGTTGCACATCCCATTGCACAAATGTGCTCTTTGGATTCCGACGGCACGCGAGATGTATTTTATGGTGAGGGTGGCGCAGAATTGGTCAAGTGGTCCTTCCATAGTTGGGCAAAACGTCCTTCGCATCCTCGGATGCGATTTCGTAGTGGGGCTTCGTTAGCCAAGAATTTCTAATTAGAAGATCTGGGTACCTCGAGTTATATGTATTTTTACAAGGCGTTGAAACATTTTTTTTGGCAATTACCAGCCGTCTAAAAAACAGGTCTGACCATTTTTCTTTCCTTTTCACTTGAAATTCGTTAAATTGGCGCTGCTGTCGCGTGGTTTCGTTAGTTATTTAGTATTCGTAATTGCGTCATGTGAAAAAAAAGTTATGGCTACGTAAAACCGAGTTAGTCTCCATTTGACGGTTTCATGGGTACCAACGTTCTTATACCGGGTACCACCATAATTACTGGAATTTTCTCTGACCAATGCGTCCAGCTTTATTGGCTCGTACGTCCTTAATCAATTTCAGTGGTCAGTGCAATACATTTTATGGTCCCTGGATGCACGCGTGCACTCTGGACCATGAAGCTGTACCGTGGAATTTTCTGTGTGGGAGGATAGAAAAGGTTACGTCGACTCGAAACACCCTGTAGTATCTAGAAATAGTTATGGGGTAGGTACCAGAGTGACTGAAACAGAAATAAAAAGAAGTTATTCTTTCAATTTTCATTGTCGTGTACAAAATCCTAACTTTGATCCTTAAACTTTTTCTTTATTTATTTTTACCGCAAATTAGGGTCGCCGGGTTTAATAAAGAGGGGTGAATTAATTTCACCGTGGACTTACGTAATACCGTTGATCACATAGAAAGTTTTGGGCAAAGTGGCTGAGAGTACAAAACATTATCGTGTCTGACGTATACGCAGTTGGCTAATATAAAGGATGAGTGAATTCGAAAATAAATAAAAAGCAGTCCTTGAGAGTTCGCCGTTTTGCGGCTCTCGCCAAAAAGGGCTTAACGCCGTTGAACTTGCGCGTGTGAAAGGTTAAGCGCAGAGCTTATGGGTTCGTCCGTTGCTTTAATTAAGGCAGGAATTAACGGTACACGGTATATATATATATATATAGATATATATATCCGTGTTAAAATTCGCAACTCGCTTTTTTAATTACAAGAGTGTCTGGCTGGTCAGTGCTGCGAATAGTTCGCTAATTAAAAAAGTTCCAAAAACAGCAAGTATAGATAAGGTTGTTTACTCTGATATCGAAGCTTCTTTCTGTACAGGGTAAACGCTTGTAACGTTAATTATTTTATTTTATTAGTTTTTAATAATATAAAATTTTTTATAGTGACGTCACTTAACACGCGGTGGAAGTCCCAACTAACTAAGACGCCCGAGGCACCGAAGGAACGTGTCTGCCAGTTCCGGAAGTTGACTCCTACGCGTACAGGAAGACGGGGGCCTCTTTTGCGGTACCCTGGAGGGACTTTGCCTATCTCCTTAGAAGTTTAACATTACTGGGATCAGAGTTTGCCGATCGCGAGGGGGGGGGGATCAAGTCTCCTCACCTGTCAAGTGGAACCTGTTATCGACTTAGTCAGACGTCTCGTGTAAACGCACTCCCCAAGGATTTTCCAGTAACGGGACGTCGACGCAGTCTAATACTCGTTTTCATGTTAGCGACGGCGCACGTGACGCTTCGCGAAGTAGATGCGCGAAAGTCCTCTAGCACCTCTCTTGCAGTCTTCAGGATTTAGAAAGTTCGCCAGCTGCCGAGAATCGCATCACCGCGAAGTTACTCTCGAGGGCTTTCTAAGGAGGGGTGCGTACTACCCTTAGTTACTTGAGAAATTGTCAGGTAAAGTGGAACAATACAATTTTTGTATTTTAAAAAAAAAAACCGTTGATAAGAGTGATTTTAGAAATATTTTATTATATTTTGTTTGGGGTATTTTTTATATTGGTTGGAAAATATCTTGTAGCTATCATCAGCCCTCAAATCGACTATTGATGCTCGTGAAATTTTTACGAATGTCCGTGTCGTCTATGCTAACAAATGGCTTTGGGTTTTTGTCGCGTTCGGGGATTCAGGGGGTTGTTTTGCGGTTAGTGTTCCTCGGGAGAGGGTTGAAAGAAACGGACGGGAACCTAGGTCGGACGTTATGGAAGCACAGCCGTTAAGAGCATTAGGCTACAACGCCCATAGGACTGAACTTCGATATCTTGATAGTGGCGCCCCTGTCGGTTTTTGGTTGAAACTAACTCGAGTCCCAGTACTCTGCTTTATAAAAAGTTTCACTACATTTCTCATACCTACCCTCAACTCTATACATACCAATATGTATACCCGTGCAGAATTTTCAATGAGAAATTTTGGTTTCTGGTTATTCGAAATTTGAGGATTAAATCTTGTCTTTCAAAATAGCGAATTTATTTGACGTTTCGTGCGAAACGTTAACGTGAAAGTTTTGGTCACCATCGGGGGTGGTAATTCCACGGATTAATATTTTGTCCTGGAATACAAAAAGTCACAATCCCGTGGGATTGATCGCCAGTGAAATGAAGCCTTCGTAGCACCCCTATTTTTTAATTTTTTGCTTGGCACGAATAAAACAGTAGTACCAACCTTTGTCTATGTTTTATTTGTATATTATAGTATCTGATAAAACGTTAAAAATGGATTTTTTTATCGAAGCTCATAGGTGTTCGTCCTTTTGCTACCCTTGATGCCGGGGAGTCTCGTTTAGAGGGTTGCGACCGAAACTGCTCCGGGAATATTCTAAATAGAGAAGGAGTGATACGTGCCAGCAGGCCGGGGTGAGAATAGTTAGCAAAGTTTAGGGGGTAGTTAGATAGCTATGGCGTGATGTCATTAATAACACCTTATTAGCCGTAGGCGCAAGCTCCGTTCTGCTACTAGAAGATGGATGAGATCAGAGTGAAGTTCTCTGTGTTTCATCCCTTCTGGGTTATCACCATCCCTTTCTATACCTCAGGAAGAGACAGCAAGACAGTCTACTGGTTAGCTTAATAATTACCTGATATAGATTAAAAATTGTTTGCCTTATCTTTGGGGCATCTTGCTATTAGATTTTATCGGTAGGGTTGCTGATCATCAGAAGGGTAGTTTTGATCAGAACAAAGTGAAATTGATTTTGATCAATATTGGTATTGGGATAATTTCAGCAAATCGGGTCCTTTCGGTAATTGAAAATGATTGGACGGACTAATAAATCAGACGGAATTAAAGGATATGATAGTAATAATAACATTATCCTTTCCCGTCAGTTTGATTATTGGATAATAAAGAGATCGTGAATTTTTCATAGGATCGCACGGCGGTAGAATTATCATTATCCCGAATATTGGATATTTGATTGATCCTGGATCCGTTATTTTTAGCTAGACTAATAATGAATTTTATTTTTAATTAATTTAATGCCAAAGCTCATTACAGTTTAAATATTAATCGCACATATATAAAAATAAAGGCCAATCATATCTGCCGAAAAAATTCCTATTTATCCATCCCCATATTTTTTTTTTTCATTTTTATCCAAAATATTGTCGACTTGACAGCTGATCTCGTGGACTTTGCAGGACGATGTTGGACCATTAGTCGAGGACAAAGTTCGTATCGTCCAGTAGCTGTCCGGTATTGGGGCATGGAAAAGGTTCGTAGGGGTGGTTTGCCGAATAGGAGCAGAGGGTCGACAGAATCAAATAACAGAACGCGGTTTGTTTGCAAGCCACCCCCAAACGGCCGGCAGATACACAAACCTCCCCTACCGTGCAGTACAGTTCCCCCCCTCCCATTCTCTCTTGCTAACACTGACCCCCCACGCCCCACCCTTCCAATCTGCCAGCAGGACACAGCAATCAGCGCAAGCGACAGTGGAGACGCATGCTGCATACGGATTCACGTTTTATTTAGGGATTTCGGTTAGAAGTACACACGTTCGACCTCATGAAAGGCGCAGCGCTCTTTCTTTTTCCACCCTTTCTCAATACCCATCCTCTTGTTCGCGATGCTTTCAGACCTTTCCCCAATCCCCAGCCTTCAGGAAAATTCATTATAACTTTAATGGGGATTTACTACGTGGTCTAATCCGACCTCGAGTGATTTAATTGTGGTGCATATAGGGTGAAGCTTTTTAAGTAGAAGATTTTCCAAAAAAGTTCAAAATTACTGTTTGACGAGTTACGTGTTGCTTCCGGTGACTTTTTTTTTGTGAATTAACGTAATATAATTTTTATTTCTTGAATCATGATTTAGACGCTTATTAGAGGGAAATTAAGGACGTAAAAAAAAGGGTCAAAGTTGAGGGATAATAACGCGTAATGACTGCTCACGAAGAATCAAGTAGATTCTTTAAGGATAGTTATGAACCGGTAATTTTAATAAGTCCGACACTTTGCGTAATTACATGACGGTGGTTAATGAGGTTCGCGTTACCTGTGTTCGTAAGTATACGTGGGGCAGAGGTACGTGCTGCCATCTGGTGGTGAAGGTACGAGAGGGAGACGCGAAATCTTAAAGGATGGTTATCCGGTATGGTGATTTTGTCGTGGTATCTTACTCGAGCAACTGTTATGCTTGTAAACTCAAGGATGATGGTTTCTCTGGTTGGTTCTGGTTGTACCGGTTTTACTATTGCTCGACGGAAGCATTTCGTCGCTAGTCGCTCGTCGCACGCTGATTGCGAGCGACTTAATGAAGACTGGCGGAATGTGCTCCAATTTGCATATATGCGCTCATTTCGCCTGGTAGAAGCGACGTCGTTCGCGGATGTGAAAATTATTAAATTTGCCAGAAATGCCGCCGCCAGTAGCGCCGCCCGCGGTGAAATATGCTATTAGACCGTGGCGAGGCGAACGGGGAAATGGCCGGAGGTAACCGCCGGTAAAATCTTTGTCAGGATTGACTGAGATTACCGTGGTAGACGTGTCTGGATCGAAAGAGTCACGTCAGACGGACCATCCTGAAGGGAATCTTAAGCCATATTGAAATGAAGGGATGGTAATCCCTTTTCCTTCTTCTCGAGCGACTTTTCTTCCCCTGGGATTTTTGTCTATTGAATTTCACTTGGATTTGCTTTCTTTTCTTTTTTTATTGAAAGAAAATGGCTGCGCTATGGTTAGGTTTGGTATTACAGGTATTCCTCTTATCCATACATACTTTTATACGAGTTTTATTATGTCTGTGTAATATGGGTATATACCCTGCCACCACTACCGTACCGAGCATACTTGAAACTTGGTTGAAAGTTGAGGATTCGCATGTACGGTAAAAAGGATTGGTGTTACGAACTTTTAATTGACTCTATCTTGAAACTTAGGAGACGCGACTTTGATCCTGACTCCGTTACTGAGAGCAGAGAGAGTTGACGGTGGGGACCGGGGAGTGGTAAGAAATCTTGATAAGGAATTTTATTTCAGTACTGAGAGAGAAGTATGGCAAAAAAGGTCTATATTGGTACTGGACCGGCTCTGACGAAGCTGATGCTGGTGAGATTACGTCAAAGAGCCTAATAATAATTTTGGACAGACTCTAAAAATATTTTCAATTTCAGGTAAAAAGCACAGATGAAACCAGGGGATGAGGACGAGGATGGCCTAGTGGGAAAACTACTGCTTTGAGTCTACCTGAGGATGCTGCAACTGGACCAGTGATTTGGAAAGGATTGCAACGGGTTGCATTGTATCATTAAGATTCGAGGAGTGCCTTGCGCGTAAAGATAAGGCTGGTATGAAAGATAAAGATGAAAAAAACAGCAGGAGGATCAATGCGCGGTCGGGATTGGTGGCTGGCAGAGGGATGCTGTGAGTAAGGAGATCTACGAGGGACGCTGCTAGAAAGATGGGAGAGGTGGGACGACGTAGAGAGTAGCAGGGAGAGGGAGGAAGGGAGATAAAGAGAGAAGGACCAAAGACAAAAGCAAAGAGGAATCCAAGGAGGGAGGATAGGAGGGAGAGAGGGAGGTCAAAACTGGGCCACTGAGAATTGATTGCGCTCCGATAAGAGTTCAAGGCGCGCAGTGCATTCTGGACCGGAAAGACAACCTCCTCGGCCACCCTTAGCCATAGTCTCTCTCTCTTGCATCTGGAATCCCACTTGCTCCTGCACTCCTTCCCACTCTCACTACGCGGTAATGTAACAGCACGAAAGCTGGCGCTAGCAAAATATATGAGAAGCTCGTGCCCGCCGGTGAGCTTGCGGTGCTTGCATGCTAAAGGTGCGCGGTTATGCTGCGAAAACGTGAGAAGGTTTTACTTTGCCAATTTGTCTTTCAATATTTTTATTCTTTTATTTTTCTTCTTATCGTGCATCTCTTTGTGGATTTATTCAACGAAGATTCGGAGTTATCGTTATATACTAATGGTCTTGAAATATCGAACACAGGATAGCATGCAATTCTTGTAACGGGATTCATTATGAATATTTTTTTTAATCGGCAAGTACATTCAATCAGGCGGTAAAGTCTGTATGATCCAAATTTTGAATACGGAAATATATGTTTTATGTTTGAAATTTTTTTTTTCAGAATCAAAATTGACTATTTTTCTTTCACGTAAAACCTGTCTGTGTCGTTACTCTGCTTTACTCCATTATCCAATTTTCGTTTTCACCCTCGATACCCCCCACTCTCTTTCCGCTCTCTGCCAAACGGCAAATTACGGAGGGTTATTTTAAGGGCAGTTTTTCCAACCCCAGAATTGCGCTTCTGCCTTAACAACCACCAACCAGGAAGTACCTTCCGGAATCGGGCCGCTTAAACGGATTTACAACATCGTTAAACTCCTCGATATTCCCGGTCGTGTTCAGCGCGAAGGGAAACCCGACGCATCGCCATCACGAAAACACTGTTTTGCACCTTATTTTTTTCTGCCTCGTTACTCCTACCGACAATACCAGCACAAGCCATATCCCTTAAGAAAGTCTCACACCCTCGCAATAGAGGCTACTTGGCTGTCAACAACCGTTAAGTAATATATATATATATATATTGTGACGTGATTTTTCGATTCAATGTCACAAGGCGACTCCAGCTAACGATTCAGATAACGTTCTCGATTTCTGGTTCCCTTCGGGTCGCCACCCTGCTCAGAAGCTACGCTCTCGGGTTGATTCGTATAGTTACGCCAATGCTCTCGTAAGATTTCGTTATGGTTTAGTTGAGGTCGAGGTGCTCGAATCTGCCGTGGGGAGATAGTCTCGACGTACCGAGTTGCCCGGCAGAGGAGAGTACCCGACGGAGACGTCTCCACGGACCGGCAGAAGCCCGGGTGAGATACCGGCGCCCCGCTGGAGATGGACAAAGAATCGTAGAGCGGGCGGAGATTTGGTTTAAAGGGACGACTCGAGGGAGATGGAAGAGTTATCGGCTATAAGGATCTCTACCAATCAGAATGATTAGTTCTCTAATTTGACTACGGTCAATTGACTGCTTTAAACCAGTCTGCCTTGGGACGCCGATCGAGGCGCCTCGAGCTGTCTCGCGCTCCCGGGTTATTTGTTTATAGTTTTTCTAGCTGTGTTTCCTATACGGTATAGGAAGTTGCTCGGTGGTTCTCGCGTTGCTCTCGATATATCCAGAAAATCCTATCGGTTTTCCGCGTGTGTTCGGAAGTGCAGTGTTGTGCTATAGTGCAGTGCTCACCTGAGTGTCCCCTGGATGCAGTTCTCGGCCTTCACGGATCAGCTGCACCAGCTCCGGTGAGGATTCCCAATTTATTAATCGGTGAAGGGATTTCGATTTTATACCTCCGATTCGTTCTGCTACGTTCTCGATCAATTGCTCCCTGTTTCCGGCACTGTTTGCCTGACGCTTACTCCGAACCTTACTAGCTCAACCTAGCAGCCTGAGCGGCCGTGCATTTCTGTAACCGTCCGCTCCCGTTCGTGCATCCAGTTGCGTTTCTCGATTTTAAGCCTCCCAAAAAATCGATAGGATCCGTTAAGCTATCGTATCGTCCAATAGGTTCTGTCAGAGCTCTCATTTTGACGGAATAAATACAGTAGGGAACCCTTCAGATAGTCCGTGAATCACAGGGTAGTTTGCTGTTTCTCGTCAGTGATGAATGTTGTTGCCTGTTACAGGTTTCGAAACTATAGAATTCAATGCACGAAATTTACATGCTAATCCTGAACATAGTCGTCGTAAAGTCTTATCTACCTGAGCTATTTACTCTATCGCCAATCTATACTTGTAGATATATGTATACACTAACCCACTCACCCTTAGTGTACCCTCGCGCTTGAACGTGCCTAAGTTGTAATTCAATGACAGCAGCGTTGCTGCCGTAACCGTAACGTCGTTAGCTTGCACTGCTAATAACTTTAGCAACGTACACACGATTAATCTCATATGGGTTATGTAACGAATTGCAGGGACACTGACTTGGCTGGATGACGTCATATATGGACTATGTATTTTCTTAACTGGCCTACTGGAAAAACGGAAAGTCGAAAATTTGTATGCAATAGTTCAGACGGTACTACTTTTAGCATGAAATTTGGTTGTGAGCTTGTGGCATTGCTGAAGTTCAATTTTTTTGATAACGTCACAGGATATAGGAATATTATGACAGGCTGGGTTACTTTTGAGCAATTTCGTAGAGGTAAATGAAAAAGTATAACGAATCCGTGATTACGTATTACCTAGTTTACCTGGGAGAAAAGTATTTGAATTTACGAGTTATATGTATATACTACTGTGTATATAGTTTTTTTTTGGTATGGTTAGAGCTTCATAAAAGTCACGTTGCGGAAGCTCCGGTAGTAAAATGGCAATGAAATGTTTTTGAAATAAAAGCCCAGTTGGGTTGTTTGGCCCACAGGGGCTTTACGCGTTTGTGCTTGAATGAGGGTGATATATTGCCTTTCGAGGTAATTTTGAAAGATTGATTAACCGATTTTTTTCTTTTTTGAAATATCGTCTCATTTTTATTTTTACTTGTGTCCTTATCTTCGCTTCTTTCGCGTATGATTATTCTTATTTTAATTACTTCAGGATCGAATTTGTATTGTCAGACAAATTATGGATCGGTATATGAGGATAGGACTCATGGAAGAGTTATGAGTAGTACAGGAAGCTTCAACGGTGCTCTGAACCGGAGACCATTCTCAAATACTGATCAGCCTGCGTACCCATTTCAGGAAACCGTTGAAGATCAGTGGACTAGTCGTAATTGATAAATTTGCAGTAGGAGGGAAGCGCCTGTTGATCAATACTGGAATGAGAAGGGATACAGACTGGTATACCAAAGCCCCATGACCTACCCGAGCTTCGGCTTGCGGCTAGAAGTGACGAAGGTTGAAAGCGTATATTTTGATCTCTTCGAGGATCATCAGACTTCGGTCGGTCGCTGCTGCCAAGTGATTCGTTGCGGTCAACTGGACTAGGGATGGTCGCGACTTTTCGTAGCCTGGCTCTCCTCTTCCCGTGTACCGGGTCTGCGACCCAAGCAGCGCACTTGCTTGGTCCAAGCCTCTTCACAGGATTCTTCATTGTCGTCTCCCAGTCCTCTGTGTCTGGGACTGAAGTCTGCCGAAGGTCGGAATCCCCTCCGGGACCCTCTCGCCCTTGGGTCACAGCAGTCCGCGGTTACTTGGAGTATCTGTCAGCCGGACCCACGTTGTCCGTATGGGCTGGGCCTGATTGCGTGTATTTCGCGACCTAGACTGCCTGATCCGGTCCTTTGGAATTATCTCTTGTTAATTGTAATGTCTGTAATAATCATTCTTCGTATCATCATCTTCTGCTTGAGGCTTCTTGCCTCGGGCGTTCAGCTCGTTTCGCACCATCTTCCCCTATACCCTTCACCCTTTACCATCACTTCCAAAACTACGAAAAACAGTGAATCGGTCTATTTAAATAAATTTAAAATTATTACTTGCCGAAGCCGTGTTTGGCATATTTTTTAATGGTTTAAGTATGAACAAAAGTTATGCAATTTTTCGTGTAATTTTTGCTTTTCATTTCAATCACTCTTTACTGACTCAGACCATTCTTTTAAAATTCCTAGCGACAAATCCTATTAAGGCGAAAGTCAATGTCGCGCACGGAATTGGAAAAGTCAAAATCCTCTCTCGCAGTCTGAGTATAGTTATATATCGTTCCTCTTACGGTTTGTTTATTTCGCATGCGCATTGCTGCATCAACCTCGACGGTTCTCGGTTCACTCGCCCAGTCGCCGCGGAGCGTGCGGATGTTTGACACGCCTTGTCGCCGCGTTGCGAACGAGCTTGCGTCAGTTAACGTTATTTGTCGCAGTGTCGTATGTTCGAAATTTTCGATATTCGATTAGTAGACATACGGTGTGGAAGGAAGAAAAATTAACGGTGTTTCACAGCGAGTCCATCCGTCAGAGGTTGTGAAACGACCCTTAAATTTGAGCAGTAGTACAACACGGAGCTTTATGAAATTTGTATGTTCGACATATTTACGTGTTAAATAATCAGTGTATCGTATAGGAGAATTTTTGCGTTATAAATTGTGGTGCTTTTTTTTTTGTTGGCTTTTGCTTTGTTGGATTTTTTCGAGTTTAAGCCGTTAACGTGTTTTCTACGAGTGTCGCTAAATTCGTGTAACATGGCAATCATGGATTCGTATCTTTGATATGTGGGAAATTTCGTGTGTACGTTTTGTGACTCGGTGTCAATGTTTAGAGCTTTTTATCTTATGCGAGGAACTTTGAAAGCTTTGGCTTGGCTTGTGCTGCTGAAGGATTATCCGTGGACGTGCTGTTTGCGACTCTTACAAGGTATTGATACGTTTATAGGAAAAAAAAATGTGTATGTTGGTACACCTGAGTAAATTAGTATACTAATAATTGGTTATGACGTTTTTCATGGTTAATCAAGGCAACGTGCGTTGGTTTGGTAATGTTTTTTTCAAGCCCTTAATTATTGGTTCAATTAACACTTCCGGTGGTCCAGTGAAACTTGAGCGTCACGCCGTGAAAAAGTTTAAAGAATTTCGCATTGATTTTTGATTATTCGAAAGTTTCGTTATTTTCTCAGTCAACTTTGTTAGGATAATTTACGGTTCTCTTGTATCTCTTCTCAAACCCCGTTTCGTAGCTCTACTTTATTTCTATCTATTTTTCTCCTAACGATGCTCGATAATTACGCAAATTCATCTTCACGCTTCGTTTCGCGTCACTCTAGCTTAGATCTGGACTCTTTGGGTACTTTTGTTGTTCACGAAAGTCCAAGTCGTCGATGCAATTTATGGTAATAAAATATAGAATTTCCTCTACGGTTTCAGAATCCTTTGACGGGATCCAATCGATCCCTCTACGTTTCTCGTGCCTGGTCCTCGACGTAGATTCGACACGGGACAGACGGGACTAATTGGTGCATTAAAGGGACACAGTGGAGAATCTCGTAGAACCAAGAACAGAACCCAAACGGTCACTTCTTTTAGATATCGTTCGGGTCACTGATTCGATGAAAATCGGAGCACGGTCGATTGGTTTTGGAAATAAATATCGGTATTTATGTTGTTCGTATATTAGAAAAAAAACGAAAAACCAAAAAAACATAGCAGCCAAATTTGGCTAAAATCTTACGATCCCATTGCGTTTTATAATTTCGGACATTTCTCTCAGTGACCAACTTTGGGTTGGGTTTTTGTTTTCTCTCGAACGAATGGACCCGTATCCCTTTACGGGTTTATTTATGCTTAGGTCATATTACCAACTCTTGACACTCCCTTTTATATAGTTGCCATATTCCATTAATGAAATTCACCTCTCCCTCCCACTCACGATTAATTATAACTTTCATCCAAAGGGCTTAGTTGAAAAAATTTCCACCTACGCTCACAAAGCATTTGTATATCGTCGCTGGTTAAGGGGGGTTACCAGCTGACCCCTTCGCCCCTTCGCCTACGTTTACTCAGCTCGTAATAAAGAGCTTCATAATTTTCAAGTGACCTATCAAGATAGGACTTATAAATTGTTTCAGTTGGCAGTCCCGGTCAGTATTATCGCGTCATCAGAATTATGAATGCGACCATGTTTAACTTATACGTAGTCATGCTCGAAGGATCCTTATATTTTTTTTAACTAAAGGTTACCTCATCTAAAGCACATATAGAAGTTCATATAACACGAGTTACCGATACATACCCTTGTATATCTAGTCCATACCTACTTGTCAGCCGCGAATCAATTGGTTACTATAGAAAGGCGAATCAATTGGTTACTATTGGCATATAGAAAGTCAGATAAAATATTGAATCATTATTTAAACTCAACCCCTACGAGCTCTGTCTCCGTACACAGAAGACAGTGGCGGTAGAAGAGAATGGAATTTAGCATACTGAATCATTTCATTGAGTTTCACATTTCTCCGTCGCTCGTAGATGTCGCCAGTGGCGCTGCAGTCGAAAGACGCGATTAAACTGTCTGACAAATATGTAGCATCTGCTGCGAGAAATACTGTGAGAATCTATCGGTGCTGGCCAAGGGGGTTGGAGTCGTGCAAAGTGTAGGTTACGTAGTCTCAGTCTCAGTGGTTCTCCCTCATTGCGTAAGAGGCTCTTGCCAAAGGTTAACTCGAACCGATACCAGTGGCGCTCAATCCAATCGACGCAACTCATGGGAGGGTTGTGTAATATAAGTCATTTTGTAAAGCTACTTTTCCTTCTGCCCTCTTCGTAGTGCCCAGAGGGTTAGTTCTCTCAGGAACGAGGATGTCGGATACTCAAATATGCAGTGGGTCCTCTTGGTCAGGGAGGTTGGTTAGGATCATCCTGATCCTCGTCTTCTGGACTTTCTGGTCGTTTCGAGTGCCGAAGAGACTCACGTTTCTACTTGGGTATTTCATGGGTTTCTAGTGCTGGTCACCCGGTGCACCCCCTTTTGGATCCCCCTTCTCTTCACCCCCTCAGTCACTTCGGTACCTCGCAAGTGTCTCGAGGGCTATAAATATTTTTTCTCTCGAATTTTACGATCCCGCGCTTGATGGTATTCGCGATTCCGTGACGGAAACCCAGAGAGGAATCGTTTACTATTGAGTTTGGGACTTTTATTTTTCGTTCGATGTCGTACTCTGGGCTTTGAAGCTTCTTTGGGATCCGGCTTCTCTCTCTCATTGGTCTTTGACCTCTCTTTTGTTAATTTTTTTCCTTTTTGTTTAAATTTATTTCTTACTCTGCTGTTTACGAATTCTTGCGGGAATTTTCCTTCTTTTTCTATCTTCGCTTCTTTGGCTCTCTCTCTCTCTCTCTCTCTCTCTCTCTCTCTCTCTCTCTCCCCCCCTCTCTCTTTCTCACTCTCTCTCTCTCTATCTCTCTATTTTGCTCTTTCCCGCTCGCGTTTCCTTTGTCGTTTTATTTCATCGCCCTTTTATGTTTTATTGAGGAGCTTTTTATACTGTTTTTTTTTTTTTTTTTACGATCACTAGGACTACGAGAGACATCTGCGTCCCGAATTTTTCGTCTCATTCTTTTTAATTTATCTTTTCTGGTACGGACTTTCCCTTGTCGTAATTCGTTCGAGTACGTAATTTTCTTTTCATTTGGAAGCTTCTTTTTCTCTCGTTTACGTACAGTAACGTGCTGCGTTTTTAATATTTTGCTCGTATTTTTCTTTCAAACAATTTTTATATACTCTCTTGTCTTTCTTTTCATCACGATTGCTCGGGCTTTGAGCTTTATTTGTGTTGGGTAAAGAATGAACGATTCCGCTGAGAGTTTCTTTCTGTGTAAACGTCATGCGATAAATGTATTTCCTACTGTGCACGTAGACTTTCTAAACAAACCAATTAACAGTACATCAATCATTGGGTATATCTTACAAACCGCCTATTGTGTACCCTGCGAGTTTCATAAATCAAAAGAAATCCGGAACCCATAGTCGTCCTACTAAATCAATCAGACTTGTTTCATCGTGACAAATCAATAAATCATTCGTACGCTTTGCACTTTCTGGAACGCTACCACAATCTAGGTCAGATTTGGAAATGGTGAAAGTACGTGGAAAAATTGGATTGAAAAAAGCTCAAAAAAATTTATTTCGCTTACTGGCAACGATAGGGTCAATTGGCATCGGGAAAAATTTTCAACGACGGTTTCAAGAAGGGACGCACGTGTTTTTCATTCGGGGTTTGTGAGTTTTTGAAGTTTAATTAATTTTATGAAAAAATATAGAATATGGAGGATTTATCCGAGTAGCTAAATCGTAAGATATCAAGGGTCGTCTTCAGCGGGGTATTCTGGTATCTTTTCACCCTTTGGATTGGATTTTTTTTTTATGGGACCAGTAGAACTTCAACTTCTTGCCTATTTACCATTTCAGCTATTTTCAGTATGGATGGCGAGAAAGGCTAAGGAGGGCGCCGCGACGCCTCGTCGTAAAAATGCAAAGCACTGCGCGAGAATAAAACTCGATCGACAGGGCCAAAGCTCATGAAAGTTTCAGGACGACGTTACCTGCGTTTTCTTTCTATACCTGCTTTCACCCTTCGACTTTTCTCTCTCACTTCTTTTCATGGGTTTAATTTTTTTTTCTTATGTTTTTCCCTCTTGCTCTCTCTCTCTCTCTCTACTTTTCTATGCCGGATTTACGCTACAGCAGTTTTCCTGGGATACTTCCGCCGGAATAGCGTGATTTCCTTAGTATGGATCAAGATTCGTTTTACTTTCATTACTTTCGTTTGATTTTGATCGCTTCCCACATTCTATGAAGATCTAACTATTTTGACCTTTTATTTTTGGTTTTTGTAGTTCAGATATTCTGATTGGTTAACCGAGTAAGTTTCGTCTCCTGTTCATATGCCAGAATAAAATTGTTGAATTTTCTCAGAATTTCATGCACTTTATTTGAAAGTATCGACCACGTTTCCGCAATATTATTTTCTATGCGTTTCTGTCTTCCACGATGACCCAAGAACCAAAAGCGATCAAATATCAGGAGCAGTAGTAAAAATATTAGAGGTACTCACACGTAAATCTTCTTCTCATATTTTTGAACAAATTTTAACATTTTCTACCGTCTATCCCAATTTTTATACCCATGAGCTTTTATTCCGTCCATCCGAATTTCCATGACTTTCCGCGTATCCTGCATTCAGAAAACATAGAACGTAGTGGAACGGGTCTGGTCCAGTTACTCTGCGAGGACTTTGGAGCCTGCTTCCCGGACGTTCATAGCTCGCCAACCGAAACCCGGTTACGCACGCCTAATTCCGCGCGGATTTGCAAGCGGTTCAGTAATATAATTTCGTCTTAAGCTGTTATGGCCGGCCTGCAAGCTTTGCCCTTAGAACGTTACGTAATACCAGGTAGACGTGTATATTGGGTTAGGTGTATCACAGATACGCGATATAGACTTCAGCTATCCATTATACTATACAACGGATAACAAAGATTCCGAGTCACACGAAACAGAATTAGGGATATTAATATCAAGAGGAATATAAGGATCGACAAGTTCTTTAAAAGCTTTCGTCTCCGGTATATGGATGAAATAGGTATTTTCATTCTGAGCTAGTAAAATCTCATCTTCCTAGACGCACCTCACTCTTTATATCAGGATATTATTGCGATCTGCTTTCATCCCCTTGGCACTAATTCTCTAGGGGTTCTTTGATTAAAATGGCTTGGAGCATTTCGGCTTTGCGCAATTCCCTTTCAATTAACTGAGATGGTCGTCTCTCTCTTCTTCGGCTAATAATCAAGATTGGCCATTGTGCGTTAGAATCCATTTGAAAGCAGTACAAAGTAGTGGTACCGGTTAAGGGTTGTTTTAGGGGGGTAGTTGCGTTATGAATAATTCACGAATCGTTAACGTTCGAATAATATCGTTTGCCGCTTTCGATTATTGTACTGGGTACGAGAATTTTTATTGGGGGTTGTTCTCGTTCATTTTGTTTTGTTCTCGATGTTTTTATATATTCCTTTTTTTTTTTTTATTAATGCAAACATCTCCGTTTTTACATTGCTGGACCATCTCGGTTCTCGAAACTGATGGCAATCCTTTTTATTCCGGACGTTTCACCTCTGTTTTATTGCCTGCGTTTCCGCTAAGTTTCCTCCGTGCGTTTCTGGGAGCGTGAAGGAAAAGCGTCCGGAGTGAGGGTGACGTCAGAGAACGGGTCCTGTTGCTAAGGGATGGTAAGGGTGAACCTCCTTGTGGTGCATGGAAAAGATACAAGGGTTGGTATCTGGATATACACAGGTATGTAAGGACCTGTACTACAGGGCTGTTCAACTCAAATGTACCGGATAGATTGGGCAATTTTATTTGAGGAACCTTTTTTTTTAAAAGGATCTTTTTTTATACCGTATTTTTTTCTATTTGGGTAAATAGCTAAGGGTTGGTGTACGAGGTATGACGCTGCGCGATGAAATTTAGGTCACTGCTCCTGGTGGTTTAACGAGAGCGTCACGGAAAATTAGGTTCTTTACAGGGCTTATTTTTTTTTTAGTTTCTTTGACTTTGGTCTCTGCCAGTCTGTGACATTTATTACTTTTGATATTCAAAACCACGAGTGTATCGCACGATTATTTGGACACTTTTGTGTTAATTTTGGGGAAAATAGAAATTTATGGTTTTAATCTCGTGTCCGGGTATGAACAGTGGTTAGGACTAAGCAGTATTAATATTTTTCATTTAATTTCTCTGTATTCCACCTAATTCGATATTCCACTTTTTTGGGTTCATTTAACGTAGAATTCATGCCTGAAACTTTCTAGTACCTTTTATAATTTTTATACCGATTCTTGTAAAAGCTCTCCTGACATATTATAAAAGCTTCGGCTTCCTTCTTTTATGGACGATCGGATACTATTAATTAATGATATGTATGATCGTGCGATTAAAAAGAGTAAATGAAAAGCTCGAGTATTTTCCGATCAGACTGTTGCATTTTTTTCTCTCGTCTCTGTCCCGCTGTCTCTCGCTTCCCTTACGTCATCACTCTTTTACTCTCATTCGCTTACCCATACTGTCTCGCGCTGGATAAGTTATTGTTGTCCCATAAAGAATCAATTTGTGTCCCATAAAGAATAAAGAGCTCTCGTATAACGGCCAAGAGCACGGGAACTCGGTGCCGGATAATCCCGGCCAAGGGGTCACTCACTTCATAAAGCATTTGATATCCTGGACAAAAAGAATATCGGGATGCATTCAGGCCGATGCCCATATCAGACACCCAACACCATCCCTACACAGGGTCTGTATATATATATATATATATATATTTTCAATCCTTATCACCTGGTCCATTTCAAACATCCTCAACTTAGGACCCGATCGAATTTTCATGAAATCCTTCAAGAAAACTACCCCTTTGTAACGTCTCGATGTTATTTTCAAGCTGACGAGATATTCGTCGCTCGGTATAATTTTCGGTTAGAGCAAAACGATTGTGAAAAAGAGAGGTCAAATTTGTGAGGTGACACGGTCAATGGCGGAGGACGACAGTGGAAGAAAATGATTGGTTCATTTTTCGGAAGCGGAAGTTAGGAACATTCGGGGCTGCAGGACTCTTTCGTGTCGACGCGTCGCACCCCCTGGTGGTGGTTGTACTTTTCAAAGCCGCCGCACCTCCCCCGGCCCCTCTAAATGTATATTTTCCGGTACATTAGGCGGCCAAGTTTCATAACGTTTCTTTTCTACACTCGTTTTTCCGCTTGGCTCCTCTTCTTGTTTTCCTTCCTTTTATTTTTTTTCCCTTTGTTTTTCCCTCTCTGGCGTCATCCCTCTTTCGTTACCCCTGGCACTCGCCAGGACTCCACTGGGTTATTATAGCCGCGACGGCGGTGAGTTCTTCCTCTGTTTTTCACAGAGTTAGCGTGAGTAGTGGAAGGAAGGAAAAAGTTTTTTTTTTTTCCTTGGGAAAACCGCACCGAGGAGAGTCGGTCATTACTCAAGGATGGTGCTGAGTGAGAGGTTGAAAAAAAATAGGGGATGGAGTTGGTGCTCCGAGTAGAGAGAGAGAAACAGAGAGAGAGAGAGAGGGGGGGGAGAGAGAGAGAGAGAGGGAGAGAGAGAGGGGGGAGGGAGGGAGGGTGGTAGAGAGAGAGAGAGGGAGAGGGAGAGTTAAAATGATGAAGCAGGTGAGGGTAGAAAGAGAAAATGTTGAAAGTACTGTAAAAGATAGAGATGCAAGGGTGAGTCAAAGAGGTGGCTGCCTTTATTTCGCTCTGGCGCTCGTATATTTCGGAATTTTCCACAAGTATGATTTCGTAGACGTCAAGGCAAAAGCCGGAAATCCTCCAACGGTTTTACAGTGAGTGTGTGTGAGAGAGAGAGAGAGAGAGAGAGAGAACTGGTAACACTACAGGATACTATAACGACGTTATTTCGCGACCAGGTCAATGGGGTCTCTGTATCTTGAATTTTAACAAAAGGAATGGAAATGGTGAAAATACGTCACTACACAGATATCCACTGTAACTCTGCTGTACTGTTAGGGCATTACTACTGGACTCCCTGTAAGAAAATATTGAACGGGAGCGAGTGAAAGAGAAAAATAAAAATAAAATGAAACTAAACGAAAACCGCGAACGTCATTGTTTCCTTCTCGACTCTCATTTTTTTTTTCTCCAACGAATGCTTCCTTCATACACTGCCTCACCCTGGCGATTCCAAGACTGCAATTTCGCAATTCCAAGGAGTCGCACACACGTACATGGTACGAGCTGCGTTCGAACGACGCTTTCCTTGAGAAAGAAATTCTCACCCGGTAGAGAAAGCTCGATCTCATTCTTTCATCATCCTCAACATACCAGACCCCCACCCTGTCCCACCCCTTTCAACCTTTATATACTTCCTTGGACCTTCTCATACGAGGATTCTTTTCGTATGGTCTTTTCATCATTCTCGAGTGGCAATCACATCTGGAAATAAACATTGAAATTCATATATGAACTAGGCAAACCCAAAGTGTAATAAGAGGACGGCAATTTCGCAAAGTTGGTAACAGTGAAATTTGGAAAATACCATAGGAACCCGACTTGGGGAACATAACAACCTTGGAAATTGAAGATAAATTAATGATCATTGAGTTTCTCGTAGTAATTACCAATCCCTTGGGTGAGGAATTTAGCTAGACTTCCCTGTAATTTCTCGTTCATCCCTTGGCGAACTTCTAGGGGTGTGGATATCACAGCGAGAGCGAAAGAGACGGACAGAAGTGGCGGCAGACCGTGGAGAAGTCCGTAGTGGAAAGTAGCAATGGCTCGGGAAGGAGTCGTGTTCTTTGGGTTTGGGTTGTAACTATCTATGTGGGTCTGAGCATCTCTCTCGTAGGACTTAGAGGAAGGTTGGGCCGTGGGTTCTTGGAGAAGGCAAAGGCTGACAGAGTTGTACCTACAATCTAGGGACCTTTACGGTCTATGTACCTAAGTTATTGCCGATACATTAGACGTCAAGCGCAGCAAGCTCAGGCATTTGTGGCCACTGAAACGTTACACGAGTATCTTGTATCGGGAAATTGCGATTATGCTTTTTTGGATTTTTTTTTTATATTAAGTGATACCGCACATAGAGTTGTAGTACGACGTAATTAAAATTTTTTTTAAATATTGTTGACTTTTTTTCATTAAAATTCGGCGTTTGGTTTCATTTTTTTGGTAAACGATCATCTAAATTGTAGCACGGCTACTGTAAAATCTATCGGACCGATAAATGCATATAAGCATGGGTACCAATAAAAGTGTAACATTCGTGTAATGCATAAATGGGTTTGCCATCCTATGCAATCAATTAGCATCGATCAAAGTCAAAAGGTCGAACGTGAAAATCGAACGCGTTCTGCATGCAGCTTGGATGCTGGTGCTCTCTCGCTGGCTTTTATTTATTCATAGCAATCAGAAAGGGGCAGTCCTTCTCTTTTCCACTCATCCCCGACTAATTTGCCAAATACCAATCCTCTCCATAGGGTAAATTCAGACCTTTAGTCGTTTACGCCTGGGGAAAGATTCTTTCGCTTGAAAATTGTCTGGGTTCGGGTCCAGGTTGAGGAACTTTTTTTGGAAATCGTGAAATTTTTTCCTCCCCAAAAAAATGGTGACTGCGATAATTATTTCACTTCGGCTTCCAGCAACGAAAATGATGTCCTGCATAAAGGTGATATTCGAACCAGATCGATCGAAATCGAATTGTATATTAACGAGAAAAGGGTCCAGCACGATGAGGATGTCTGAAGTGTCACGCTCGTTACTCAAATACTTTTAGTCAGCTTCTTCTTATTCCTCTTTGGATTTCTGTTTATTTTTTTCTCCACTTTCACGTCCATCTCTACCTCTACCGTGTCCCAATTTACTACTTCTTTCGAAATAGCCTCCCCCGCGAGGCTATATGGGATGTTTGATTCGGAGGGTGTTTGGATGGTTCTCATGTGAGTAAATTTATCTTGGCCTCTGGCACCGTAGCTACTGCTTCCACTGCTACTACATAATACTAACGCCTTCTATACCTAACACTACTACTAACGCCCGTTGGAGTTCTAAGAATGGCTATGCCAAGACTACCCTTCCTTCCTCTTCTTCTTCTTCCACCTTGGACTCTTTTCCATCCCTCGGACAGACTTCCGCCCACGACTCGTCGTCTTGGTCCGTTGATGGAATACGTGCGTGGACTGCGTCCCCATCTTCGAGAGGTCCATCCGTTCTCCACTCTCCGATGGCCCTGCCGTTTTTCGTTATGGCAACTTTCCGCTTGGTGCTCATTCTTCGCACTCTACATTCACCTTCCTTTTCAGCCTTTTTCATCCCTTTGCGCCACCTTTTTTTTGACTTCTACTAGCATCCTTATACTTCGCCCTACGATTGATCTATGCACGTCCTACCCCTTCTCGATCCCATTGACAGCCTTCCTCGACCTCATTCTTTTGATAGTTTGCTCACTAGCCTCGACCCTTCAAACCCCTTCGCCCCTATCTCAGCAATCATTCCACATAACTCAAAGTCACGTGGCTTCTTTTTTGAGGTTATATTAAAGAAACGCAGTGTCAAGCGTCCTCCTGATCATCCCTTTGGGCCAGACGACCTGAACCCTGCGGTTTAGTCGTACGCCTTCTGGGTACAAGTATACGGTTGGTAGGATGAGATCAGAGGTCGGAGAATCCACGGTACGATTTACGACTAAGTCCTGTGCAAGTAACGAGGGTCTCGAAGTTGTCGCTCAGGGCGTCGTTACCCTCGGAACTTCGCACAATGACGACGACTTAACCAGTAACAGTTTTCGCTCGTGTCCTATGTGCGAATAAAAAAAAAAGGAAGAAGTAGACCAAGCCAAGTGTAAAAGAGATCGAGTTAACAGGAGGGTACCGGTAATGCGGGCTCGGTAGAGACTACGAGAACAAAGAAGAGGGTCGGGTGGTGGACTTAAAAAAAAAAAAATTATTGGAAACTGAAAACAGTGTTTGGAAATGAACGGGTATGTATTCTAAATATTGGAGATTAACGTTCCACGTGGCAAAGTGTGAGTTGGGGGTGGATGAGATGAAAAAAAATAACAAAATACAAGGAAAAATGGCTTTTCGCCGTTTGACCGTGTTAAAACCCCGTGATTTGTTATTGCAACGCCCGGATGAATGTTTGCTTAACAAATCCCTCCCAGTACCCAGACTCTTGTCTCTGGCTTCTCTCTCGCTCTCGCGTCTCTGCCTCGCTTGCCGCCTTACTCGTTCTCCTTTACCAGCTTCGGCTCTCGCTGGTTCGCATGCCGGAATCCTCGTTTGCTTCTCTCACCCTTGTACGTGATTCAACCCCTTGTAAAAACATACCTTGGCGGCTCTAACCGTCTATGCTACAAGAACCAACCACCACCAACCCCCTGCCATCTTCCATCACCACCGGGCTACCCAGCCAACCACCACCGGTGGCATTACCATTGCCAGTGGATACAGCTGCAAACTGTGCCACAGCCTAGCTTAAATCCTTCCGACAAGCAATCTCTCTCCTTCTCTGCACAAGGTACACGTTTTGTACATTGGCGTATGTATATACGGGCTCACACGTTGTATATACACTTTGCGATAAATCAGCTAAGATTCCTGAAATTTACGCGCGACCCGGATTCACCGTTGGCAATCATTTCGCCAGGAAGAAAAGCTCCGGGGGTGTTAGGCTCGATTTCGTAGACTCGTAATTCAACGTGGTCCCTGGGTCCTTTTGCCTCTTATATTTTACATATGTCCTATATTCCACGCATCTTTGGGATATAGGAACAGTTGGATCGGCCATAAATTTTACTTTTTGAAAAAAAAAATTTCAAAATCGTCTGTTTGACGAGTGTATACTGTGATCACTCGTAGTACGTAATTTTGTCTGATTATCTGATTAAATAACGTGAATCCAAAGCCCGTCGTGAAATCTCCTAATGGAAGCTGCTCTAATGGATTTGGCTAATTACAACTGTAAATTAGTACGTTGCAGGATTAAAGTTTTAGCTGTCAACCGATTTGACTTTTTACGTGACTTCGAATCGATACAACCGAAATAATCTTGTATCAACCAAGGTAGCTGAATTTTTCAAAACTTTCTCATTCGTATGAAATTTGCTGTTGAGAAGTTTGCCGGGATCGTCGATTGTAAAAGGAGTTGAGCCTGGTAGCAAGGCAGACGCGTTAATTACACTGTCTGATTAATTAGCGAATGCACTCTTGCGAAACGCGCTGTTATTATCTTAGGAAATTACCAAATCCCTCATCAGTCGCTTTGGCAAGAAACTCTCAAGTTATCCCTGTAGAAATTTTCTTGTAGCATCTTGATTCTTGAAAACTACAAGTCCCTAAATTACGACGCCCCTCTCGCCTCCTTTTACCTTAATCAATTAAATTCAGGTTAATTTTATCCAAGTACAAGCGATTTTTTTTTCAAACTGATTTTAGGTTGCGTTTAATTATTTTTTATCCCTGTAGAAATTTTCTTCTAGTATCTTGATTCTTGAAAACTACAAGTCCCTAAATTACGACGCCCCTCTCGCCTCCTTTTACCTTAATCAATTAAATTCAGGTTAATTTTATCCAAGTACAAGCGATTTTTTTTTCAAACTGATTTTAGGTTGCGTTTAATTATTTTTTATCCCTGTAGAAATTTTCTTCTAGTATCTTGATTCTTGAAAACTACAAGTCCCTAAATTACGACGCCCCTCTCGCCTCCTTTTACCTTAATCAATTAAATTCAGGTTAATTTTATCCAAGTACAAGCGATTTTTTTAAAACTGATTTTAGGCTCCGCTCCATTATTTTACAAGCCACCTCTACCACTTTGAGCTTTAACAATAAACACTGGACGTAAACCAAGTTCACTTGCTCATGTCGAATCCTACCAATTATACAGGATTCTGTCGTAAAACTGGCGCTACGCAAGGGACCCTGACTTTAGGTGATGGCCGAAATATTTGTAATCGGTTATTTGTCGTCCGATGGAAACGATGACGTAGAGAATGCGCTTTACTCGTGGACTTGGGATTTATCCACGTGAGCTTTCAGCTGGTAGCTGCAAGCTCGCGGTGTAAGCTTTGTCGCGTGTTACCTTCGTACACGTAGCCACCTATCGGTAACAGTTATAACTGGAAGCATCTCGGTTACTGTTAAGACAAGCATCCATGGTGCATATACCGCAAGCTCACTCTGCGTTAAATTAAATTACGTCGCTATGACGTATTTCGCACGATACGCTGCCGTAAACTTGTACTATTTGTCATGTAACTTCCGGTACCATTGTACCAGTACTACGGTACCGGTAGTTTTGCGTTTGAGTTATGACTTTACTTTTTTTATTGACACTCGAGATTTTTTTAAAGCTCGTCACGCAGTCCCTGAGTACACGTACGAGCCTCGTGACACTTAGCTTTTTAACGGAACAAGGTCGTTTTAATGGGCAACGGCGTAGTCGGATATTTTACGTAAATTTGGAAAAGAATTAATTTTTTGAATTTTTTTTTCCCTTGTATATTGTCGCAACGTGCGAAGGGGTGGTTGATTAAATTTTGTATCGCGCAATGAACTTTATTTCCCTTGACCGCTGTTTTTCGGAAATTATTGGTGTGTGCTTGCAATGCAGGAAATAAATTTTTTTAATGAAATTTTTTTTTTCATCCCCTAACTGAGACTCGACTCTTTTGTCTTGCGAACGTAGCGAGCTAGATAACGCTTGAAAGTTGATCGTCATGAATGAGCTTGAGCTTTTATGAAAGGGTTTTGAGACAAGTGGCCCAGGCGTCGATGTTATCGGACAATATCGATGCAGGCCGTCGCGACGCCGGCGTCTGAGTCGCCTTGAGCTCTAGGGGGCTTCTCCGTAAGCTTCCTGTGTGCTCAGGGAGCCGTGTGAATATGTAGAGAAAGCCACGAGCCCTGAGCACCGACATAGCTACATCCACTACAACCAGGAGGGACCCCCAATGAGACACGTGAAAAGGGGTTGCGCGAGGGTGCAAGTCGTAGTCTTTGTGTGTCGCGTCCGTCTACTATGGGGTGGTTGTGCGAGCCTTGTTTCTGACTGGTCTCTACCTACAGAATGGAAATCTGCGAGTTCACCGTCAAACCCCATCAGCCCCCCGTCTGACTAGGGGTGTCTGAAGCAGCCCTCCAGCTACGAGCTATACCTACCTGCTAGCTACCACCTTCGTGTCACACCTCATTATACGGTCTCTTCGTTAGGGTCTCTCATACGTAAATCTGAAAAATTTACTTAACCGTATACACGGTATTATTTTTTTTTTATTTTGAAAATAATTTTCTTTGCCGTTATCCGTTTTTCTATTATCTCGTAAAACTCGGAGCGCGATTTCACTCGTGGATTTGATCTGTCGATTTCTTTTTATCGGATTTCTAAGGGGATTGCCAATTTTTTTATTTTTTGGTATTCCAAAGATTATTTCAATACGTTTTACGCTGATTCCGTGCACGAAAACGTATATGCATTCACGTGTTATATGCGAGGACCGTTAAAGCGGAATCACCGGCAGACAGTCGTAACAGTCTGCACTCGTAAAGCAGAAACTTACGCAATCACAAGTTGGCGAAGTCTGGGGAGAAGGAGGAACGGAAAGGAGGTGACTGGCGAGAACGAGACAGAGAGAGATAGTGGAGATCGAAAAAGAAAACGAGAAGGAGGGAGATAAAAGAGACGTCGTGGATGTTAGGGTGAAACTCATAAAACTACCGTAATTGTAAAACACGAAAGGGTGATGTTACTAGGGATGTCGGGATGGATATCAAATCCGATGGAATTTAAGGGTAGCAGCGTATGCTCTCTTTACTCATTGAATTTTACGATTTCATTCACTGGTTGAAAGAGACGTGAGTGTTTTTTTGGATTTCCAAAAATTTTAATTCACGATCCCCAAACCGTATATAAATAATGCCTAAGTCAATAGCGACGTTGGATTCGAATTTGTAATCTTGATAAAAAAAAAAAAGAAAAACATCCCCTAGGAACCAAATCGGGTTTATCGAAAACCGATAAGCGCTCATAAAAATTCCTTTCGTAGATTTAACTTGAAGAATCTACATACACGGTTAAAAGTTAAGTATCCGCTAAGTTGCCGCACTTAATTTTACCGCAGTTACTTGAAAACTGGTGCACGCCCAAGGGTGTCATATACCCCGTGTCCGATAGTTTACTACTTGTACATCGTTAACACCAAGTGCTCCTGCGATCTCTCGCCACGTAAAATCGTTCGTGTGGGACGTGTACGGATGGGTACCCCGTACCCAAGAAAATCGAACCCATTAACCTATGTCTAGCCAGAGGGTATACCCCACGTGGCCTTGACTACCCCTAAATTATTTCAAAGGAGAGTAATTCCACCCTCTAGACGCTACGACAGCAACGGCCCTTCGCTCGTGGTCGACGCTTACGTCTACTCGAATTATTACAACCCTCAGCAAAACCTCCCGAACCAAACGTCAACCTCAAGAAGAAGCCACCCCTATGATACGTGGATTAACTATGCTTGCGTGACGTTCCAATCATACCTGTACGACTGCACAGGCAGTGTCAGTCGGTACTATATATTTATTCTTCGCATTTTTATGCGATGCGAAACAAAGGGAGTGCATTCTATAATTTTTTTTCTCAACATTTTTTTTTTTCGAAATCGTTGACTTCCGAATGAATTCCACGGTCGAGACGACCCGACCAAGCGAGTGCCATTCGTTTGCTGGCAAGAAGATGGACGGGGTGTAATAACCTGTCGAAAAAAAATGGAGCCAGCCGAGAAAATGCGGAGGCTCTAGCCAGGAAGCGAGGAGACCGACTCGGTGTGAAAGGAGCCTATGGGGTTCCCGGATTAATCCTGGAAGCTGGAACTTTATCTCGAGGAAGGTACGGAGCGAAGACCTAGCTTCCAGGACTTTTCAGCTCAGGTTGCGTAATCCGCTCGCATTACTCAAACATGAGTGGATGTAGAAGGTGTAGCAGGGCAGAGAGGTATGGAAGTCGAGGAGAATAAGAAGGAAGGAGGCGTAGGCAGAGAAGACGGTGGGGTATCAAAGAGGACTAGTGGAGGTGATGGCGATGGCGGCGGAGGACAGGGGCGGTTGGGTG
>NW_014332944.1:385378-392470 GCF_000341935.2 Cephus cinctus | reverse complement strand
TGGGGGGGGGGGGTTGAAAAAGATGAAGGTAGAAATGACAGTGGTGGGGGAGGGATATGAAATGATGGAGGACCAGAGGCTTTCCACCGGAAGGTTATTGGAGGATACATAAGAAGGTTAAAAGACAAGAGGCTAAGAAAAAGAACGGCCATTGATATCAAAGAGCAAAGGAAATTGCGTCGGATACATGTTTTATGTCTTATCAGCTCTCCCGAGACGTTAGAACGGGAAATTTAAAATGAACAATGGTTATCCGAAATTTTCGTTCTTTTTGTATGAAAATTTATTTGTGAAATGAAATACCCCTATTTTTCGTAATCTATCCTTATACGTTCGATATGATCGATATATATTTTTTTTATCAAACGTATCGATTGTTAATTGTCAAATTTTTGGAACGTGCGATTCCGTAATTTATCAACAGTACAGTATTTGCGAATTAACACGGAAGGTGGTAAAAAGAGCTTTCGGTCGTGATGCTCAGGGGTCGAAGGGACCGACTGGCTCATTCAACGAGGTCAAACCACCTGACCTCTGTCCTTGGTTCTAAGTTCGATTCGAAATGACATTTCGAGAATGGGATCGAGTCTCGAATCGTTCGACCACAAGGCCGACCATCCCCTGGGGTCTCCCTCTGCTTTCGAATTATTTAGTAGCGCGTAAGCCACAGGGGTCCTTCATGAAGACTGAGGTTAATGGCTTCGATTTCCGCTGTCAGGACTGCCAACCCCTATAACTTAAGTATATTTCAGCCGATTCAGGCCCCCCCGCCGTTAACACGTAATTAAAGGGGAACACGTATTTCGCGTAAACTGTTGCATTGTCAGATTTTTTTTTTTTTTTTAAATAAAAGCAAGAAGGCTTTTGCTGTATCTATAGGAGTTGAAAAAGGGGATGTAAATTATGTAACCTACCTAGAAGGCCGTGAAACGTTGGAGAGGGGGCAAAATACAAAAAATATGTAATCAAAATTCATTTTTTTTTCCTTTTTTTATGGATCGCTGATCGATTTTATTGTTAAGTATTTTTATCGACATGTATTTATCAAATTATTAAACTGCTTCCATCGATCTTCGTAATTTCAACAGTGCGTTATCCGAAACGAGTTTTTCACGATTATCTCTGGATCGGAATTTTTGTTTTATCATCGTTTTTACCCGTTCAAGCCGACTTATTTACTTCTTATCTTTTTATCGTTCTTCGTCCCATACCCCTATCCTGCTACCCCCACTACGTATACCGAGAAGGTATTATGCCACGGTCTAAATTGAATTCTCGCACCACCGCTTTCTGGAAATAATATTATGTTTTATGTCCCCGACACCCGCGAATCCCTATTGGAATCCTTTAATAGGAATTTTTCACATTTTCCACCAGCTACCGGGCAAATAAGACGAGAGAGGTCGCATCCATTGGCACAGATTCCAATGCTCCTCTTGACTCTCTTCCCTGCCCTCAGTTCGTACTTGTTAATGTTCTTCTTTCCACCCCCCACCACCCACATTTATCCGTCACAAGTATATATATCGCAGATCCCATCCACTTCATAAAATCCAATGACACTTTCTCCCCCATTATACTTAAACTACTAAAAATCGAATAATAAGGGAATCAAGTTGTAGCCGTGACACAATGCAGACCTTTGAGAAATTTCATAAGGTTCGCAATAGAAAGTGACTGTCAGATTGAATAGATCCGGGAAATAATACCCAATAGTCCAAACGACGAAGCCTTGTTCGAGCCGAATATATAGGATAGAGCCAGGTGGTGCTTCCTTTGCATAAATCGAGACCTCATTCATGCCCTAAGGTCATGGGTCAAACCTTAGGTACCCAAGTGAGCAAACTTGGTCAATGACTGAATAAGGAAAAGGTGCCTGGTAAGAGGGCTGAGTGACGCGTTTGGATCTGGGTCAAAATTGCGCCTCTAACGGGACTATTGGAAATTACAGTAGGCCGCATCAGAGCCTCAGGTCGATTCGATTCGTTATTGACTTTTGTCAAGGGTGCGGAGTCACGTGGTCAGGACGTTACTGACAGATCGCTCTGACGTCATGTTATTAATTGCGATAGAGCGTGTAACTAGGGACGATTTATTTGGTGCGAAACGAGATTCCCGGTTATACGTCTACCGACTCCCGCTGGGTCGTCAAATCCCCTTAACCATCCCTTGTTGTATTCGCTGCTGACGTCGCCTCGTGGGTACGCCAACTTCATCTGGACCACTTGGCCTCGCGGCGGATCTCACTTTACGTCTTGAGGTTGACGAGGGTGGGTTCTTTCGCGAAGCTTTTTTGATGGTCTCTGTCCTATCCCAAAGGAGAGCCTTCAGGGTTGTACTTTCCTCAGGACGGATGGAACTCTCACTTCGTTCCTGATTTCTAGCTGGGTGAACCCCAGCCAACTGTACACCCTGGCCGGTACCCATTTCGGATAGGGAAAGCAAGGGTTGGGTTTGGGTTCGGATGACGAGGGGTGGGAAAGAGTCGTTGCCGTGGGGCTGGGAAGAATCAATATAGAACGGAAAACACACAAAGGTGATTTAGGGAAGGGTGCGGCCTTTGATGGCCTTTTTATGGTCCATTAAGGATGAGAAAAGTTTAAGTCTTTAATAAAGATCGTATTGGGTTCGAACTGACGCCCTTGCCATTTCGCAGTTTCCGAACCCAACCCCTCGAACTGGATTATCTCGACGGCTACCTCCCCCTCCACCCACAATTCATAAATATATAAAATTTAATCAAGACAACAGCTGCGACACTTTGGGCTTTTAGTTACGTCATCCCCTGAAGCTAGACCAGTCGCTTCTAGACTCTTACAGCCCGACCCAACCTCTTATTCGTAAAAGTTCTTTTTTTTCTTTTTTTCCTCTAATTTTCGGATCTTGCCTTTTTTTTACCTTCTTCTTCCTCATCTTTTATCCAGTGCGTTTATCCGCATACCAATCTCCGGATTATATTCTAAAGCCGTTCCACAAAACGTCGAAGCTCATCCACGGAAAATTTTAGGAGGGGAAAAAAAATGCAAAACAACCCCATTTCAAGATGGTCCAATTTTCTCTAATGAATTTTCCTAAAGCCCCAATGACACGCTTATCCACCCCCCACCTTCCTCCTACCCCCTTACAACCCCCTGGAATTGCCAAACTCATGGTCGTGTGACCCCAGAATATTTTCTCGCCAAGGATAACCTCGCGAACTCCACACGCCTATCACGATAACTCGTGATTAGCATAAACACATTTAAAAACAAAAAATAGATATAGGTGGTTGTATCCCCTTCATTTTGCTTAGAATCATATTCAGATGTATTCCAAAATTATTTCTCCGGAATGCTACAGAACAAAGCTTTTCATCTACTTCATTCTCAGGCCTACGTAACCACCAGGTATAAAAAAGTTGTTGGAAGAAATGGGAGAAAATTGAAAAAGTCAACGAAAAGCGATATGACGTACCTAACGACACTGTTACCGCGGTAAAAAATATTTTCAAAATTATTTTCACGAAATTTTCACTCTTCCAGGTAATCTTTCGTTTAGCATTGTTTTCTTCTTTTCACCTTTCTTTTTCCCCCTTTCTTTTCCCAGAAAAATCATGATAACGAACAGAGAGGCCGAGCCTTTTGCGTGTCGCGTCAGCCGCACGGAGGCCTATCGGGGGGGCCTCTCACGTAAGCTCAAAGCATCACGTATATAAAAGCTCGCGTGCGAAAGCTTCGTAAAGAGCATCCGATATCGCAAGTCTTATCAAACTTATCGACATTCGTTTAATGCCTTTGTGGCCAGAAATACCAATCGGGCATCGATGTCTTATTTGTATGGTACCGGAAAAATCGATAAGGGGTTTGTCGTTGGGAGGGGGTCGGGGGAGATTAGGGTCGATTGGCTGACGAGGTTTATTGCTTTAGTTGGATTTTTTTTTTCTTGGGTATATGAAAATTTCGACAAAAGTCTATAATTTTTTTCGTATCATTTTATTTCTGCACCTCATCAACTTATTTTCTTATATTTCGACTCGTCTTGTTATCTTCGGTCTTTCCCTCTGAAAGATCACTGCTGGCTTAAAGTATCCCGCCGGTCTATCGCGTCACCATCTTTTCTATGTATGATTCGTCTCGATGCTTTTGAAAAATCTTAAAGGTTCTGAAAGACGACGTTTTCCAATGGCACGTTCTGGTATATGTGTATATACCGGGTGTACGTAGTTACTTGGATATAATTTAATACGAACTTTTCAACCGATTCCTTTTAAATCATCTTTTCAACCGAGATGAGCCAGAGACGAGTTCACTGAACTCCAGATCTTTGCACTCGTTCTTGGTTATGGTGCTAAATAACTGCCAACCAATTACGAGAGCAGCGATACGGAGTTTAATTGACGCGGATGAACCAGGCATGCCTTTGGCCATTATTCGAGCTTTGGATCGAAACGTTCATAGTTTTTTTTTAATTTTTTATTTTAGCTCGTTCGGTATGTTCAAACTGATTTTCATCCATTTTCGCGATACTTGTCCACGGACGATTGTAATGACATGAAATTTTGTTTTTCTTCTTCCAGCCACCCCATTACGATGCCTGAAGGACTTGTGGGATTTTTAAACGCTACTTCCGCAAAAGGACAACAAAACAAGGTAATCAGATCAAACTTGAATAGAATTCTTGAACTTATCGCTTTTTAATGCCTCGTTATGATATTCACGATGATTCATGATTTGGGGGTGGGATTGTTATTGAAAAAAGAACAAAAAATGAAAATTTCCGTGAAAACCTTAAGCTGATACGAGCCAGTACGACGAATAGGCGGTACGTTGTGGAAATAACTGAATATTGATTAAACGTTCCACACGTAGACTGCGTGCAGGTAATTAGTAGATGTACGGAGTTTTAATGGCACTTTAATAACACGCAACATCAAATTATAAGGGGGTCGTAGACCCGCTCGTGTGATTACTTTAGTATGCAAAGTAATTTCGTACTCCCCCCTCGCTCCTCCTTCTGCCTCCACCAGCCACCGACAATTCGACTTTGACGACCCAACCACAGGATTAGTACTGGCGACACAAATATAGTTTGCCACGACAATAACTGTTTCTCGTATGATGGCAAAAGACAAAAAATGTTCACGAACGGGTCATAGTTCAAAATTTATTTTGTGGAGGGCGATCGGAGTAACTGGTTTTTCAAAATCGTCAAAATATATTTCGTCAAAAACGCTCGATATCTCGAAAATCTTTCGATGCACGTATTTGAAAGATTTCAATTTTTGAGAAACTGCAATTTAAAAAAAATTTTTTTTTTAACTCGAAGTGAAAACCACCTTACTACGTTATACGTAGACACGTGAACGTCTATTGCCATCGACGTCATTAGAAGGTAAACCTTGGTATCGGTATTCGCCTATCAGTGGATGGAATTAATTGGTTTAATTAAGCTACCAAACTGATTATGGCTTGCGGTTGACATGGGATTAATACACGATCAATTCAGTGCATCTGCCAGACTACGGAAACGCTGCGTGGTTTCTATTGATACAGAGTCTGATATTAATTTTGTCCAAAGTGTCCGTCTACTATGCCCCATCGCTTCTACTACCCCCTTAACCATTAGAGGTCCTAAAGCCTTTAAATCAGCCCAATATTTTCACATAGATCAAGAACTAATCATATCTCTAACTTTCTATCATGAAATCTACAGGATCTCGTCAAAAAAGACACCCATCTTCTAAGGATTGAATATTAAAATTGAGCAACCTCTACTACCACTTCACAGGGTTCATCTTCTTGATTCTGTTGGCTTTATGCTCCAGAGAGCCAAGTGCCAGGATTCGGCATGGTTGATAGCTGATGTAAATAATATTTTGGATAGGTTGTCAAATTTTGGTATTTCAGGGAAGGGGTAGTAGAAGCGACGAGGGGTAGTAGAAACGACAAGGGGTAGTAGTACGAACGGATAGCTAAAGAAATAAGTATCATACCTGATGTTGATCATAATGAAGAATTCACTGGGTTAATTTGATTTTCATCGAAATACCTCATTAACTGTGGATATCGGTGTAAGCCAGCCTTTAGCTAATAATTTTCTCTAAATTTCAGGTAGTACTCTAATTAATTATGATTTCAATAACGCTTTACGTAACACGCACCTAAGAGGGTTAGTAATGATCTTAACATAATATTCAGGTACCTGATCAAGATACCTGCTCCCTGATTGCTTACGTTACTGCGTACAGCGGGAATACGGCTTATCGCTATCGTGAAAAGTGCTTAATAAATATTGTCCTGATATATGATTGATTACGATGAATTTATATTACGCCAACAATGGACGCTCGCGTTTATTTATGATAAACGATCGTAGATGCTCCATTCTGTCACTTTTATTCAATCGTCCCTTCGCTAATAACCGATCAATATGTTATCGGATTTTCGTATCCTGTTGCCGCAGAGCTCTCACCTGCGCGGAGAACGTTTCACGTACAGTTCAGTAACTAGCACATTACGTCCTCGCGTACCAACTGTATAACTCTGAATATTAATCCATTCTCCCATTACATCAGTTTCGTCATGAAATTGCGGATATTATCCGCTTCGCCTATTCACGGAAATTAAATCGGAGCAACTTTGCTCAAGCGGGTCTATTATCAGTTGCATGGCAAAAAAAAATAAGGCAAAAAAAAAAATCGTCCTGGTCCACAGACACGGTCGGATCAGACCCAAGTGTCACGTGACTGAAACAATTGATCTTCAGACCACGTGGCAAGTCCCCAGCATAACCCACGTGGATGATGACGAACACGGTACGTTTCTGAAAAGTCCTTTCATCCGATTCTAAACAAGGGTAGTTTTTCGAACGCATGAGAATTTTTCATCTTCGTCCCAAGTCACGCGACTTCGGGTATCTGGAAGTCAGATAAGGTTACGGTAGCGTACGTACATTGCATTTTCTTCTGAATCCAAAGCGCACCGCCCTGCATCCAAGGGGTTTGCATGTCTCGAGTTCTTGCAGTTTTGACGCGTGATTCCTCTGCGGGAATGGAACCCCCGTTGAGAGGCGTCCCGGGAAATAAGCTTCTGACTTTACCTCTTGAGGGGAGTT
>NW_014332944.1:365361-385172 GCF_000341935.2 Cephus cinctus | reverse complement strand
GGGGGTCGGGGCCGAAGGGGGGCGGAGGGGCGGTAGTACCAGAACCTCGAACTATGGCCGCCGACTACGACTGCTGGGGATGCAGAAACTCAGGGAAAATATCTCACGAATGGCAGATGCGATGTATTGTCTATGCATTTCCGTTGCTTCTGCTGGTACGTATATACCATATTTATATATATGCGGGTCTACTGTATATGCAGTATGTCTGTATATATATTTTACCTGCCTTTCCATACTGACTAGAATTGCTGGCTACGCGAAATACATTGGGCGTCTTGCACTGGGAATTCTTCTGCGGGCCTTCGGGTGATGGTGGATGTGGAGTAGATGCACAGCGTATGGTTGCGAGTTGGTTTAATGCATCGGTCTGTAGTCGCGAGAGATTTGATGAGTTTAGTGCTGTGGGAAAGATCTTTTGGGATTTTAGTATTGATTTTTTCCTGTTTTAAATCGATTTTTGGTAATTGGGACGATCGACGTGATGACGATTATGAGTATCTTTTGTTTCTAGTGATGAATTTCATGTCTTGTTAGGGGCGAATTTTTTGAGACTTGGATGATAATGGTTGCTGATATTGTTTTTTTAGGTCGATCAATAATTGCACCATTCTGCACTCGCGTGGAAGGATTTTAATAGGTGGAATACCAATTGCCTAGATTGGGGTCATGATTTTAGAGTCATTAACTCCGCTTCTAGTGGCAAATTTACTTTGGAGGCAGTCGCTGTGCTTGGGATTTCGAAATCGAGTTTTGGTATTGGGGGTGGAAAATTTTTTTTATTAGTTTAAATTTGGGTTTTTCGTTGTTTCTGAATTTTTTCGTTGCCTTAACCATGCGGCACGCTGATTATTCAAATATTTCTTGACGATTGGCCGATTTGTAATTAATGACTTTGTACCTGACGAATGATATTGTTTTAGCATTAAACGGCAGGTTTATCTTTCATTAGGTTACGACTGATAACGTTTCTTGGATCGACAGTGAAATTTACTTCGTTTCCGTTTGTACGTGACTTCAGCCGTGGCATGGGGTAGTTTTAATGATCTCCCTGCTCCAATTGTAAGGAAAGCTCTATCGGCGTATTTCTCTTGTTTCTTTTTTCTTAGGTTTTATTTTTTTTTTTGCCGATATTATCAGCGCTCGTTTATCGTAATTATGACCTTTGTTGTTGTTGCGACTGACTGGTTGATTTAATTCTTTGTTCTTTGTAGGGGGTGGAGAGCGTCTGGATTTCTGTTTTTTTTTTACGGATGACATTTGTCGGCTTGAAATTTTGGTCTGGCTCGTTGGCGACTAAGAGGGAAAAAATGAACTAGTAGGTCGGTTGATGCGTTTGACAATAATTTCTATTTTCCGTGAGCTTTAATTAATGAGTCTTAATTAATCAAGACCTGCAACGAGTGACCCAGAAAGGTAAGCAATCATTTTTTATCCGGGTTTACTGTTACGCACCGGCTGTTAGGGGGTTAACCAGGTCTGATGTATTGAAAATAATCCGTGCTTGTTATCTGGACAGTTTATCAAATCCATCATTCCACCCTATTTGTACAGTGTGTACGTCTACTACCCTGTTCGTGAAAACATGGATAGGTTATGCGTAAACAGGGTAGAATTCTATTCACTGTGGGATAGTGGCTAAACAGTCGTCTACTTTGATTTCCTGCTTTTCGGTAAAACGGGACGGGTAGGCTTAATTCTTTTGTCATTTTCGAAAATTGCGTAACGACTTAACCGACGATGAATAAATTAATCAAACTTAATGCGAAAAAAAAAATTGAAGGACGATAACGAGGAACGGAATTTGGAGTGAAAATGTGTATTTTCCCGAAATTCTAAATATTATTAATATCAATTGACTCGAGATATACGCAGTGATAGGTAGCATCCCTCCCACCATAAGTATTAAGGGGAGGACCTCATTATTTTATATCCTGACGTTATAAGCCATATTTACGAGAAATTCAACGTTGGTTCACTTCCCGTTCTGGATATTAAGGGAGAGACCCGTAATAGTCGTCTTGCCCGGAGACGGCACCCCCGACCTCCTGGATTTTCTTTTGTTTTACTGCCAATTTGCCCGGGTGTATTTTTTTGGCAAAATATAAAATTTAATTTTATTACCTTGGATTATGCATATTACCTATTCCCTCTGCATCTTCTCCCTCCAATTTCCACCCCTTGAACCGCCGACCCACCTATCCATACGTACGCAAACACGTGCCACCTTCTTTATTATTCACGGTTCCCTCCTCCTTTTACGAAGACTTACTTTCTTCCGTTCAACCACCTATAGTACGTCCATCCGGCGTCCCCTAAATATAAGGGTAGGGCGTAGAAAATTATTTCTCATCGGTAGGGGATGAATGAACCCCCGAACCACCTAGGTTAGACCCACACGGACAGGAATAGACCATCGAGTAGGCACTGGGTGTAACCTCTAGTATCTGGGGTGCCAACCCCCTGACACTCTGACCTTGAGATGGTTCAGGGGTTGCGAATCAGGAAACGGCAGGAGCTACTTCTGAGTGAGTGACGAGCAGTGTAGAGATAATCTAAGCCAGGGTGTGATGGAGCGGTGGCAGCTTGGGCTACAAGGGTTGTCAGTCCCATGATGGATGGACGAGTTGTGCAGAAGGTTTTCGTCCAAGAAGAGGATGCGCTCTTCTGAAGAGGATTCTTTTTTTTTTTTTTCCTTAACACCTTCCCTCTTCCCTTTCTCGATTCCTTCCAGGTTCCTCCTCCGCCGACCATTTCGCACGGGGTAGAAAGAAAATTCCACCTCTGCTCTATTTTCGACGCAATATGTAGAAGCAACCCTTAACGCGCCACCCCTTGGCCCAGCAGTGTAGCTTCTATCGCTCGCTTAGCAAAACCCCATGCTCCCGGTATTCGCTTTCGGCTGCCACTTCGCCTCTGGAAGCAAGCAGTACATTCACGCCCTAGTTCCCAAGGGATGATAGAAGCACCCCCTTGCTCACCCTGTGTCATTAACTGGGTCGGGGGTCCCTCTGCCGTACCATTTAGAGTCTCAGGCGTGTCTGCAAGTTCCACTGTCTCTACGTTTCTGTTGACAAGACCAAGCAGTCACTGCGGCATCAAATTCTGGAATCGAATTGCAGCTATGCATTGGTTATCAGTGATTTCGTTCTTCCTTCTCATTTTTGAATAACCTGACTGATACCAACACGTGTTATTTTTGTTTTGTAAAATTTTTATTGTCAGCCTACATGCAGACGCTAAATCCGGTAACTGATTTCTAAATACGGTTTTTCGTTTTATACCCTGTGTTTAGCTTGCCGCACGTTTAAGTATATGTAGAATTACAGCGCTTTTGCCGACAGTTATGGAGTTAATGTTTCAGCTGGACATGAGAGCTGCTGGTTGGTCAGGCTGAAAAATGCAACGGGGGACAAACTCGTAAATGTTCTGGGCTCTGGTCTGTATGACGGTTAAGGGGTTTGGTTAGAGAGCTTTTTCAGGGATGTTGTAGGTGCCGGTGGTGGTCGTGGTTGGTGGTGGTGGTTCATTGGTCGGTTGGCTGGTCGTTGGTGACCATCGTGTTTGCGGTGGCGGCCATCCCGGTTCACGGTAATAAATTTATTTTAAAAAGCGCTTTTGTTTGCTGCTTCCCGCGCGTTCGCATTATGCAGGCTCTCGAGGTGCAATCCTTTTGGAAGGAGGTAACGGGAGGAGTAAACGGGTGGGGTGGATGACGAGGGAGGTGGTTTGCTCGGTCGGTTGCTCGAGGGTCCGTTCGAAGGGTGGAAATAAATAAAAACACAAAAGCCCAGGGGGTTTGAATTTTTCTAAAGAATTATTACCGCGCGAGTAACGGATACACGGTACACTAGTAAATTTATACAAGCTAAAGTCCAAAGGCTCATTTGCATTTGGGTTATTACATAGAAAAAAAGTGTTTTTTTTTTGTAAAGAAGTTTTTTTCATAAATAGTACCCTCGGTATGATTATTATCAGTAATTTTTATCGTGTTTTTTTTTATCACAACTGAAAAATAAAATGAACGCTCTTACGGTGTCAGCGACTAACCGGAAACGAAAAAAAGAGCTGCGAAAGTCGAGATCGACCGTTGGCCGAGCGGCGGCCAATCTGCGAGACCAGCCGGGACTGCTCGTGGTAATCCGTCGGTGATATATTTTCTGGATTTTATGCAAATATCCTGCATATGTCGGGCACAGCGCGGCGGGACGATATTAAATTTGCAGGGAAATGCGCGAAAATAAAGCAAAAACCGGATGGGCCGTGGGGTTTGCCGGCAACGAACGGCGTACGTGGGATATAAATATAGGGTGGTGGGAGAAACTGTACTAGTGTCGTGTTGCCTCGTTGGGGGAGGGACGAGGAAGGGGAGAGGTGGTGGATGCCTGGATTTGCTTGTTTCCGCGACATGCATTGTTTACCCGACGCGATTTTACGTTTTCGCACAACACTGTTTTCCACGCTCGCGAATATACATTACGTCATCCAGGTACGAGCATTAACATTGGTAGACCAAAGTTTGGAGGGGAGGGTCAGTATCCGAGTGCGATACAACGTGCCGGTACAATATAAGTGGGAGTGAGATGGGGGTTGGAGTAAAGGAGCAGGGTGGCCGTAAGGGGGAGGAGACCAAGGAAATTCTACCGTCGCGTCGGTAATGTCAGATTTTGAAAATTAGAGAAATTACCACGATTTTATTCTGTGGAAATTTATAGTTAATTTTGTATGTAAATATTTTATATTAATTTTTGTATTTAATTGTCACGATCTCTAATTATCATTTTCCTTCGGTCCATGTACTATTGGCCCTAGTACGTGTACCGTTATAAATGTGGTACCTTTGGTCGTTAAGCCTTATCTGTAAAGTTTCATGAAATTGGGTAACATGGAATTTCTCATGGGGCGGTTCTGGTACCTATGGTGTTTTGGATCGAGAGTACTGCGTATGGGTACCATAGGCATCGTGTACGTATATGGCGGTGCTGAGGTGATTTTACGTGGTTGTATATACAGTGGACGATGCTTTGGTATATATGGATGATAACGTAGACAGAGTCCGAGATAAAGCGTTACGATGGGGCCGATATGTAAAGGAGGTTGGTGTCTTTGTGATATCAGAATCTCCGAGGTGTATATGTCATTTTTGAACGCTCGAGGGCGCCAGTGTCACGTGAACGCGACATTAAGGAATCCCATTAAAGTTGAGAGGCGCGTGATATCCTCGCGTTGAAAAGTTAACCGAGGGTGGTCTTGGTCGTTTTCTTTATATATATATATATTTTTTTTTTTCTGGAAAACAAGTGGAAAACTTTCGCGGGCCGATTGTCGGGGCTGGAACGTAGGAGGAAGCGTCTCGCGTAACCGTGAGAAATTTCTTCCTTGGCCGAAGACGCTGGAAACTGCCTCAAGGGAAATATAATAATACGGGAAATTGGATGTAACTGTGAGATTCAAAATTCTATATCATTGTTTTTGGAGTTTCCGTCGGTTGATTTTGTCGGTAAATGGGATGACAGATAGGAATAGCGGTTTTTGAAGTGTCCAAAAAAAAAATTGGTAAAGTGCATTGATTTTTGCAAAAAAAAATAATATCGTAGGGGCTTCAAGTCAAATTAGGTCGTGGAAGCGAAGGGATGATTTTTGGCTTCTTTTTTTTTTTGGGCAAATTCTCTGTCTCCGCACGTGGTTTACGTCGTTGAAGAGATTTCTGGTTTCCTGACTTCCTGTCCCAACGGGAGGTCTCATCTAATCAGGATGAATGGGCTTGCCTAGTAGCCCTGCTGTTACTATGGCCAACAACTTATACACCCTCTTCACACCCTTGCCACAGACGGAGCCGGCTTGTCATCGGTCTTCATTATAAAAGAGAAGCAACCCCAGACTAAATCTCGTTTACCCCCTCGAGCCTGCGACGTTCTACCATATCGTACCGAACCCTCCCCGACAGTTACCCTCTAGACAGTGCCACCCTGTGTTATTCCCATTCGCGTTAGTTCCACGCATTAGAAATCCAACGTGTTTTGCTACCCTTAAAACATTCTCTTCCCTAGAACCCATGACCGAGTACAGGCTAGGATCTATGCGAAATTCCACCCCCGTTCATCCCCGTAGGGAGAGACTCTGCTGAAATATCAAGCGTCAGCAAGGGATGACTTTACTCTTCAAGCCGATTATTTCTTTCCGAAGTAAAGTGCCCGGCAATTTTTTTGGACAATTTTGGGGCTGTTTACCCTCTTCTTTAACTTTTCGAAAATTCACCAAAACTTTCCTTTCTCTACCCCCCGTTCAAGCTGTACAAAGATTTTGGTATCGTTCAGTAAAAAAAATGTATATATATATATATATATATTTACTTTTTAAGTAATTTTTCTTTTTCTCAATTGACTTGCATATGAATTGTTTTTTTTTTTTCGTTCCATTAATCTCGCAATCACTTAACTCTGTCGTTTAAGACGCGAAGTAGGTGTTACCGCTCTTAAATTAAAAAGGGGCTAAACACCAGTAGAAAATCCGCATGTCCAAAGTGGCCCGAGGCTACTTGTTTAAAGAAACTTTACGTGAAGCGGCTTTTGTTAGTCCTGAACAGTACTCGAAGTCGAGTGTATCCTCCTGGCCTGTCATCTTATACCGTGGTATAGGTGGCAACACTGCAAGCACGTTTCCCGTCTCCGTCCTTTATTTCTTCCTTTCCTTCATTCTTTTCCAAGACTTTTCCTCCGCTTTCCCTCCACTTGGTCCACCCCAAGATACCCACTACTCCACCCACCGACCAACCTATTCCCAAGAAAGTATCTTTTTCCTCGATAACTTCTTTTCTTATTTCCTTCGTTTCTTTTCTTCCTACCACCCCCCGACCCCCTCCTCATTCGTTCGTTCCTCCAAACTGCCCCCCATGTTCCTGCCCCTCGTCCCTCTGCCACATCCGGCCAGACTGTACTTCGTAAAACGATAAACCGATTGTCGCAGTCAACGAAGGGCGAAGGTTCGGAATTGACTGTAAGAAATTTTTTTTCTGTTTTTCTTTTCTTCTTTTACCACCGTATCCTTCTTCTTCCCTTTCTTCATGCCTCTGCCGATAAAATTGATGAACGCCACGGGAAACCACAAGAGAATCTCGTACGTCGCAGCATCGTTCAGCTGCTGTACCACCGAGAATTTAATCTGGCACTGCTATGAGGGACGGCACATCCCCAGAGAAAAGTCTGATTTCGCAACAGCTTTATTTTCGTACGAGAAATAAAATCCGTAAAGGTTCGCGATTGGATTAGAACAGGTCCGTCATGTGTGTTCAAGTTATTCTGTGCCTATGCTACAGCATTGCTCTTGGGTGACTATAGTAGAAAGCTCCCTCTCCAAGTGAATCTCCCTCTGGCAAGAGCAGAGTACACCGGGAGACAACTCTAATTGAGAAAATTACAGGGTTTGACGACGAATTAAACGTTGGCGTAATTAATTTAATAGCGAAGCCCAGCCCTGACTCTGCTTCATCGGGTAAACCAAGGCTAAATTCCCAAGGGGTAATTTTAAGGCGAAAGCAGATTTTCAAAATTCTTTTTATCCGGACCAATTTTTCTTTTTTTTTATCATGCGCTCATCCTACGTCATATCCGTTTAATGATACAGTACAGAATCCAGCCTTGAGTGTCTTTGCTACGCTGCTGTGAAACATAACGAAGTTCGTTTGAGGGGGCTTTACAATTTCTCTGCTTTAATCTCTGGCATTTGCTTCGCATGAATATTTAATCCTCCTGCTCCGAGTGTAACCTGATTTTCTCTTGGAATATTTTTCAGTCGACCCCCCTCTCGACGACCCCCCACGTCCCCCTCTCCGACCCACAGCACCCTAACCGTAGACTGCGGCGATCGGTCATGATCTGGGCCCAAGATGTCCGCTAAGTGGTGCACATACTGTCTTGACATTATTAACACCCTTATTATGAACTTATTAGAGGGTGGACTTTCCATCCTGAGGGGGTTGGACTTAAGGGTGGGTTTCCATTTTCGTCGTAATAAATTACCTTTCCAGATTCGTTGATGGATGAGACTTGGGTAGGACTGCACGTATACTTTAGGTACGTGAACCTTGTTCTGGATGAAGTCACGCTTATACGTAATCATCTTTTACCACGTGGATTTCTACCTAATTTTGAGTCCTGCGACCTCCTCGTCACGAGCGTCGCGACGCGTGCTCTACAATTTTTCGATGATTTTTTACGATTTCACATGGTATCCAAGAGTTTACGGTTTTTCGCGTAAAAATAATGACCAATTGGAGCAAAGTTCAGTAATCGTGAATTTACTTAGATATTACGGAAACCACCCCTTTCCTGGTACCATACGCCATCCAAATACTTTTTCATCCCCTTGAAACGTCGTTTAGCTCGTTTCACTTGGGGTTTCTTGAAAATAATCTGACTATACGTCATACATACAATTATGTACTTTAGACTGTATACTGATTTGAAGATATCATTTTGTATATAATCCTACGTATATAACCATTTTTTTCATGGCACAGGGCAAAGTCATTAAATGAATTTAACAAGTGGAATTGAATCCAGGATGATTCAAAGGTACTATTACATCTGAAAGAGCAAAATCCCACTTAAAAGTTGGTCATTATATCTGAAGCTTTCGTTATGGGATAGGAGTGGAGTCTCGTTATGTTTTCAATGCTCAAAGCATTTTATTTCATTTTTTCCCCTTCTGCTGCTTACAGGAAGATAACTGTTTATTGCATTGATACTTGTATATAGGGTTGCAAGAGGCGGTAAGATACTCCTGAGAATGGTTTCGTGGTATTATGCTAATTTCGTTAAAGTAAGAGCAGGTCGGACTGCAGGTAGGTAACATAGAAAGGGGTAGGTACTAGACCTTGTGATATCGTATTAGGATAATAATAATAATAACAAGGGTTGTAGGAAATTCTACCATCCGGTTGGCTTACCTTGCAGTGTTTATTAGACGCTTTACGATGCACGTGGGTAACTCTTGATCGAGTTGATTCATTTCGACATTTACGCTATCGACGAGCGACCATCGATTTAATTAATTTTATCTATAATGCGCATGGAGTCGATAATCGAGTTTGAAAATTTTTATCGAGTTTCCGATCTCGATAACGTCAATGAATATGAATTTATGTAGGGGAAATGGTTAAACAGTTTTCATTTGGTTAGGTTAGGTCAGATCTCTGCCGAGTATATTTATATACGTTTATAATTTACACGTTTAGACAAGTTATTTCTTTTTCAAGAGCATTTAATGCTGTCTGAAGGGTTGTTGTCGTTGTAGGGTGAATTTTCGATGGTATCAATAGGGGATGAAAAGGGGTAGGATGCTCTATAGCAGTGCTGTACGATTTTATCAATTCATCCGGGGAATTTGATGAAATTTATTAAACGTACATGCGGCCCTGACACACATACCTATATCTATATAATATATCCACATTACATTCCTGTATGGATAAATGCCAATGAAAATGACCGTAAAGCGATGCATTAAATTTTTTATCATACGAATGATACATGAGTGTCCACCCACTAACGCTTTGACTAATTACAGAATGGGGGGATGTGATTTTAAAGTATTTCACGTAAAAAGCCAAACTCGAGCTGTATACGTTATCTAATTATTAAGTGGAAATCCTCGTGAGATAATAACCACGTGAATTAGTCGTGAAACTTTGAGATCCAAATTCGCCCGTCAATGCCCCTTGCCGTTCGGATCTTTAAGAGCAAGTAAATTTCCACCGGATACGCCTAACGGATTATGATAATGTAGTCTGCTCTAAACTCTGGAAAATTTTCGAGAGAAGCGCCCGCCCGCACATAAATATGGAAGAGGCTGATTGAAGGGAAAACGCGGATAATAGACGACCAAAGTTTGACTAACCGAGGGGGTCCGTGTCGTTGGGACGTCTACGGGTCTAGGGACCACATACGGCTGAGGTCTGGTACTTTGGGTTGCTGGTTGGTGGGGGGGAAGGAGGGGTAAGGCTGGGGTCTAAGACGGTCCAAGAAGAGGGGTGGAAAAGTTTGAAGAAATATTTTGGAATAGATAAGAGAGAAAATGGAGCGAGGGGGTTGGTGGGTGAAGAATTTTTGAAATGGGGCTGGTGGGGGTGACTGTGGGACCCGGAGGAAGTCAAGGTTGGTCTGAGGAAGCCATCCGGGTTTAAGGGTGAAATGAAGTAGGTGGAACCAGCTGCGGTAAAGATTGCTGCGTAACAGCGTCCTCGTTCTTCGTCTTGGTCCTGGGCCGATGAGAAATTTGCCCGATGATCAATAACCATCCCTTAGAGTTATATCGCGTCGCCTCGCGTACCCCCGGCATTATGATAGAAGGTTTGTAGCGATGGGTAGGAACCACTTGAGAACATAATTATTTGGTAAAGCAGCCCAGGTGGGTTACGTGGCTGGCTTATACGTGAGGGTCGTTTGAGTAATTTTAGCGTGGGGTTTGAACGGAGCCTTTTCATCCCCTATTTTTGTTCAACAGGTAAGGCGGTATGGTTACCATTGATCGCGACTAAAAAATTGTTCCATGGAACAATTTGACATTTCTTATTGATTTGAGAAAAGAATTTTTTTCGATATCTTGTAGGATATTTTTTTGGAAATTTCGAAAAACCAAAATTCCAAGGTGGAGTCTTCGTCACCGTGTAATCTATTAATGACGAAAGTCGTTCAGGTGCCATTAGAATGCAACCGGCTTAGCGTGCTTGTGCAGGGATTGCAGTTGGCGTCGCGCCAGCCTGCTAAGTGGTCCACGTTCTCCACCGGCGACGACGTCGGCGTCGAGGCTGGCGTCGTGGCTGCATCATCCGCGGCACTTCCGCAATTTCTACCTTCTCGCGGAGCAAGAGCACGGGAGTCGTTGGGCGTCTTTTCTTGCGAATCCACAGTTAGTCTGGAAAGTGGAGTAGTCGCGGCTGCCGAACTTTGGATGTGGGGTGGTTGGTATTATTGATCGTACCGCAACTCCACCCCCTACCGAGCCCGCTCTCTATAGGTATTAGTAGGTTGGTACCAACGGCCATGAGAAAGCAGAAATTTCATGGCTCTTCGGAACGACTGACCCAGTGTCAGTTATGGGTGAGGGGGGTTGGGCGGCCACCGGCATTCCAGGGGTTCAGACGGGTGGGGTCAAGGGTCACGAACTTACCGTAATTAATATAAGGGTTCGCAAGGGCCTATACGTTATCGATATTCCGAACTGTAATTACAACGTAAGGGAGCCGCTTACGACAAGAGCTCCACTTGGACCGTGGTTAAATTTTACGAAAATTAGCCTCATCAAACACAAACCACCCTCTCTCCCATCCTCTTTGACAGGAGCGGTACCCGCTGGGTGGATACTGCAGTTACATTTTACACGTGAAAATTCTAAATGCTCTTTGACCTCCCGGTGTCAACAAGAATCTCGTTATTATTACCGACTGCGAAATTCTGTATCTGTGTTAATTAATCTCGAAATTGAGTCGAGCTAATCTCGTACGTGCAAGCCACCCTCCTAGGAACGAGTTAACGTACCACCTGCCCAAATTTAATACAGCGCCACACGCGTACCTACTAGTTACTGGTCCTTGTGCTATGGCGAATCCAAATGCCGTGGGTACCTATGAAACTACCCCTACGAATCTACCAATACCCACGTCCTTTACGTATATTCACGGTAAACCAGTAGACTTTGCGCTCCAACAGTTTCCGTGCAACAATTACAGTATAATTACGCGAACCAGTGTTAGGGGGCGTGCGTGTGTGTCTTGTGCCGGATGAGACGCAGGGGGCGCTCCGGGGTTAAATTCCCATTGGGAGTTTACATCATTAGCGAAATAACTGATTTGGAAAATATATTTCGAAATATAGTATATCTATGTGTAACATGGAATTTCACTTTTCAAATTCATTCTCTTAACATTTACATTCACCCTTCTCACTTTCTCTATGCTAATATTATCGTATTTCGTTGAGTGACTGGGTCTGCCTATCTACTAGCTTCTATTGTATATACATATATATATATATATACATGTATATATTATATATATACATGTATATTCTCTATATCACGGTCTAGTCTTCACACCCGGACAGTTACCAATAATTATAACAGACCGGTTCTGTTCAGTGAGATACGCTGCGCATCCCTTGACACTGGTTTGCTTTGAATAGCTGATGGCCAGTGGAGTGAGCCCAGAGATATCCAATGGCTGGGTTTGAGTAGTCTCTACGTTCTCCACAGCATCCAGGCTCCAGGCTACTACGGGCAGAGCCAGCTAGTGCCCAGGACGCCGTACCGATAACTTTACAATGCGACAATGCTGCCCTGTGGATCAGACAGGGAAATCTGCTTAGTAAGCGACCATGTCCAATGGAGACATTAGGTGGAAACCAGAATCGTTATGGGGTACATATCAGATCAGTGTACTTCATGGTTTTTTTCTGCTTTTCTAACGATCTGGTCCGTTGCCCGTGGGTAAGCTGGAAAATGGAGACTGGATATTGGAGTATGGTGGATGTAGGTATTTGTATTGATACAAATGCCATAGGATTTATTTCCCGTGTTATATTTCAGCAGCTTGATATGCGAACAGGGGAATCTTTTTTTTTGTATTTTTACGGCTCTAATTGATAGTATTTTTAAGGCTTATATTCTATCGTTGAAATTAAACGTGATTTGCGTAAATTCGTGTAATATCAGAAAATAGATGAACCGATAAAGTTCGACGTCCGCAAAACAGTTTGACAAGTGAAAATGGTAAAAATTGATTCAGAAATTCATTAATCGTTTTCTTTTAATTCCATTGTAGAAATTAAAACCGCGTCGATTCAAGGCGCTGGTGAGTACACACTGCCGCTTAGTGAGACTTTGCTTAGGTAACCCAAATAGGGCCCGACAACGTTACGGTTGAGCTGAGTTGGGCCTGACAGGGCAGTTTAGCCAGGACCAGATTTGAATTTCCCTAAAATGCTATGAATTATATAAAATCTAGCGTATTATTAATATTCATAAAAATATACCAAATATATAATTGACACAACGGAGTAATTGGGTAATTAATGTAAATATGGAAAAATGATCGGATCCGTTACTTGCGGTGTTTGGGTCCATATCTATTCGCAGTGCTCCTGGACTCGAACCTGTGATTATCGGGATGCTGGAAGCGAGACAGCCTTTTTTTTATAAAATAAGTTTATTCTGAGAAATCGAAACAAAATATAAGTACATTACAAGTCCAAATAAACTTAAGAAAAAAACTTAACCTAATGATTCATTTACCTATGAATATTGCCCTTAGTAGGTACTCTTATTCTGAAAACATATTACTAAGTAAGATCATTTCAAATTATACACTAAACACAGAGTTACTTTGAATAACTTTGTATGTCGTTCTGGAGAAAAAAAATACAGAAAAACCAGATCCCCAATACTTAGAGAAAAGAGATAGGTAAGAACCTCGCTATCTATATCTACTGTTCTCTTCAGAACCACTAATTTCTTTATGACAGTGTGACACCACTACCCATTGAACGAGGTTCAACTTAGGAATTTTACTTCGATTATACTGGAAGTCTAAATTCTGGACGCGTATCTAACCGGGCACTAGCTAGTCTACTCTCAAGTTAAGAAATCACGGTTTTCCCTAAATATTCTGATGAAGTCCTGTCCAATATCTGGGCCTGTGCGGTTTCGTTTCTACCAGGGTTGACGATGTCCATGTGGCTTTTAATTACAGAATAACTAATTCAGAATTTATTAATGGTTTTTAATAATCACTCAAACCGAAGGTCTATGCTTGTCAATAATAAAGCTTTAGCCAGTTTCACTAGAACAATATTGTTTTACCTAATTCAACTGTAACACTACATACATATACAGCTTGATTAGGTTTACTTAATACAGACTACTCAATATGCTCCCCAGATTCCTTCTAACTAAACAACAAACAAAAGTCAATATCCATTGTCATTCATACTACAGTAAGATATTGATCCAGAATGGAGTCTAAATTGAACTCAAGGATAACCCAATCGATACCAGTTAGATTATCCAACAAGACAGGCCAGCAGTTTTCCTTCAGTTTTCCTAACGAAGTTTAGACTCTCCAACCCAACCCAATCTAATCTAAACGTTAACCCCGGCTCATTGTACAAGCCCAATTTTCCTGATAACGTAAAATTGCTTGTTGGCGCATATAATAACAAGTGGGATGCGTAACCCGTTGCGCCATCTTGTGCAACCTCACTGAAGTAGAATTTAGTGCCATTATCAAGACACAAGGTGTAACTAGTCCAATTAACCTGAACAATAACGCATCGTTGGAGAAAATAATCTAATTAAAATCTACTGGTACCTGTAACGGCTGAAGCTGCTTCATTACACGATTGTAATTAATTTCATCCAAATTGTATGAAACTAATTAACACGATCGATCGACATTTTATAAAATCAACAAACGGTCAATCAAAAGTGCCCAATTAATTATGGGTTATTCTGTTTGGGCTTTGATAATTTTTACCAACAATTATTTACATATTATATGCTCGTAATTGATTCCTGTTAATTAATTCCTTTCGGATGATCTAACTTTATCTTTAATCTTTTGTTGTACACGGAATCCTTTTGATTCTGTGTACAGATCCAATTAACGAATGGAGAAAGTTCACAGTTGGGTTTGGCTTTGCTGTGCTGGTCCTACCGGAAAAGTCTTTTCAGGGTGACTACGGTTTTAACGTTGAGTCAACCAAAGGGTCTGGTCAATTAGGCTAGGGTAAGAGGAATCAGTTTAGCTAACTAGGTTACGTCGCTTTTACAAGATTGAAAACGTCTCTGCAAAAAGCTACGATATGTGTACCAAGGAGACTGACTAGGGGTTGGAGTCCGACTATGGTCAGACAGGAAGCAGTAGGACAGTGAATACGTAGACGTGTCCATGTAGAAGGAAAAACGCATAGGTCAACGGGGGTGGGTCGGGGGTGCGGGGTGGTTCAGGGGTCGAGGGATGAAAGAGAAAAGTGATTACGTGACAAATGAAATTTGTGACAAGGACCATTTTCAACGGGAAACAAAACACAATGAAGTTGTACGTGCGTGGGAACGTTGCTCGTGTTTGCGTAACATTGATCCAATTGTAATGTCACTGATTGAAAGGTCAAAGTGAAATGTCTATAGGATCTCATTTAAATTCCATGAATAAACCCTATTTTTATCACCGCGTTGCGTATGTATTCTCTCTACACGAAGGGATCGTGTATGGATTCCGCGATGAAACTCCTACTGAGCCTTACGTAATATATCGCAATTAAAAGGTATTAATTAATCAAATTTTCGAAGTCAGGTGTTTATTCGTCCACAGGTTCGGAACGGTGGAATTGGCTTAAGTGGAGTCAAGCTTTCAAACGTTTACACGAATCAAGTCTACGATACCCTGTTTACTTCAGTTCCAGGTGACCGAGGGGCGTGTGAGATAATTTTGCAAAATTTTGTTAAGAAAAATTCGCTGTCGATTATTTATCTAAAAAAGTTCACATGGGTATCCTCTCGTGAGTTTCTCAATAGTATCGGACTATGATAATTAATGTACGAAAGATAAATTTTTGATTTTATTGCAAGGTTTGCTAATTTTTTTTTCTTCTTTATTTTCTCTTAGCATTTGTAACACCCTTGGCGTGGCTGTTTATCTGAGTTATCCTCCAGCCATTTCCGTCTGTAACTTGATCAATAATAATTGGCCGGATTATCGATAGGATATGGTTATGGGAAGTGCGAAGCCCCAGGCTCGTCCCAGTAATCTCCACTCTGATTGCATTTGACGCATCATTGAGCGGAATGATGGAGACGCCTAAGCGCGATCTCGAAGTGACAAGGGCTCGCGGCTGGCATTATTCATCCTCTCGTCATAGTCATGACGCAATCGACGATTCCCTGAATTCGATCATCCCAATAGGGACGATATCCTACGGGATTTAACGGAATTTGACGTTATCGCTTATCACTCAGTGTCCGTTGTGTTTGATCGTTTTTTCTGAGAGGAGGAATTCAAATGGAAATTGAAGTATTGAAATTTGCAGCTTAAATACTTTATTTGCATATATTCGTTTTTATTAGGCGAATTTTTTTTTTAAGGGAGATATTTATTAGGTAATTAAGTATGAATTGTCCACTTACCTCAAGTACTTTCAGTTCGAAATCATTTGGTACTTAATGTTTTAATACTTCAATCGACTGCAAAAAGGGGCAATGATAACTGGCTGAAAATTTTCGCAACCCTTATCGCGTCTATTGGCGAATTTTTAATTGAGCTCTCCTAGCGTGCCGTTCGACGTAGGAAAAACGAAACCCGTGAGAACCACTTGGTATGCTGTACCTTCTACCCCTATCATCCCCTATTGATTTCGGATACCTATCCACTGTTACTTCGCCGCCAACCCCTTTCTCTTCTCGTTCTCGTTAAATTGAGAAGTTTCGCAATATTAATCATTCGCGTGGCCAAACTCGAATAACAAGATCGTCCCTTGTGTATTGGAGTCTCTATTACTTATTTCTGCGTATCTATAAATGTGTCTGATTTCATGGTACGATTGTACTTCTTGGTTGTTTTTATTTTTTTTTATTATTTTTTTTAATAACGCCAACAGACAGTTTTTTTTATTATTGTCTCGTGTATGTTTGTAGGAGGGAAAAATTATGAAAAAAAATGGTTTGAAAATATTAAACGTATCTTTCTGTAAATCATCAGACACCTTTACTTTCTTCAGTTTCCTGCTTCTTAAGATTGAAGCAATCGCAGGGTGAAGTTCAAGGGTGGGACGTTACTTAATTGAGTCAGCCTTAATGGAAAAGTTGGCTTATTTATTCCGGCAGTGCTTATTGCCCGAGATGGTTAATTTATGGGTCTTGAAGCAATTTGGGAATTTTTTACAACTTTTTTTTTTCTTTCTTTCCTGGCTAATTAAACAAAAATGCTATTACTCCGCGTCGTTGTTTTAGAATAGCGAGCACGTGGATTCTGTGGTGAAATTTTTTTGACTTTCTTTTTTAAATCGTTTTCCGTCTCTCTTTCCTTCAATACCTTCACCCCAATGGAGAGTTTCCTCCGAGTGGCACCATGAGAAATGAAGGCGGAGGAATCGATGGGGTAATCAAAGGTCAAAGGTGAATTACGAATTTCCGTGAGTTTCCTCATTAACATTTTTTTTTCAATGTCTGTCCATTTACTTTACACTCCCTTTTTTTTGCGTGTTACTCGATTTCTGAGTGTGTATATTAATCAAAGAAACTTTTTTTTTATTACGTCACTTTATAATAACCATAGACGTTATTTGGAATTAGCACTTTGAAGCAATATTGTTCAAATTTTGGAATAACCTGTCATTGGCAAAATTACCTTTCCCCGATTCAGGACTTTTAACAATGCATACACCAGCTTACTCCTTTGATACATTTTCCAGTTGACTTTGGTCCTCGATTGAAATTTGAAACTATAATCCACTCCTTGACATACGTAGGTACTTGCGGGGACCGTAGGGCCATCACTGCTATAATACTACTTTACCCAACCTCCATCCTAAAATCCACCCTAAAATCCACCCACTTTATTCCACCCTAAAATCCTATCGATAGTTGAGAGTCCTCTCATTCTTAGATCCTTTAAAACGAGTATAAGGGAAAGGATTACCATAATCCATGGCAATGAATTTTTTTAAAATTAAAAAAAGCTGAGAGATTTTTCGAAATTTCAATAGTAAAAATGAATACAATTTTTTAAATTTTTTATATTCTACACCTGATTACCATTATACAAAATATGATCGGATAGATTTGAAATGATAAAAAATTACTAAAATTAATAACAGTCTTATGCAATCACGGTCTCCCTGTGTCTTATCTCGAATTAATTTGAAAAACGGATTCTTGTCGAATTCTCATATAAAATTTGTATCTGAATCTTTCTGTATTTTTCGTAAGTCTCCCATTGCTCTGTTACTCGTGAAATGGTTCCTCGCCCTGTCGAACGAATCTTAACTGTCAAGGATAAGATGGAGTCCTTTGTCGAGGAAGATCGGGAGCGTAAAGGCTGGTTCATTGTCGGATGCTGACTGGTCTTGGTTTTTATCACTGTTCCTGGGGGAACTCGGAGACAGCTAGGACGTAGAAAAGTAGGTTCACCGTCATTCTGTACATTTGACGGGTCCCAGAGGGGACATCGGTAAACTGACAGCTCATCTACTTCTTCCACCTTTGGTAAGGTTCGTTCCAACTTACGTGAGAAGAGAAAAGAAATCCCAGTCATTTATCGTTGACGAAGATAATTTGACTATTGACAAAACAAAAAAACCAAAATAATTTTTTTTCAACATCCACCAACCTCAATAGACATAGACTCACACAGCCATAGTCTATTAGACCCTAGTATCAAGTATCGGAATTTATTGCCCTTGACGAGAAAATTGGACGGTCCAAGTTTTTCTTAGGGGTTGAAAAATGAAAAAGGGGGATGCGGGAAATCTAGAGAAAGTGGCTTGTTAATTCTTGCAGGTACTAAAGTCTCTACATACTAACAGGCGTCTCAAGTGGTCCTAGAATGGTCAAGAGGGTTGGCCAGCCCTTGCGTATGTGTTTGCATATAACATATGTTGGAACAGTCTGCTTTATTGTTCCCGAAAATAGTCTGTACAGGCTGATTCCAAATTTTCAGCAGACCATACACGACGGGTGGTTTCATCTAAATTATTTTGAGAACGTCTCAGAGCTATACTGAGGTTGCTCGTGACCAATGTGTTCTAACCCATATCTAAGCTTCCAAACCCAGTCTTATGTTTGGCCACCAGACTGGTCCCTACAACAACCGAGTTCTACCTACCCTATACAATATTAAATCTATACGGATGACAGGTTGTTTTGGATATCTCAGGATAATAATCTCATCCCATAATGGACCAATTCATTAGGACGTTCTCTCGTTTCCTTTTAATGAAAGTGCAATTAGAGATATGCAAAACGGGCTTGATCTCCGGCCGAAGAAAATGGAAGTCGAGATAAGACGATGCCATCTGAATTGTCAAATACTTGGAACGATTCCAATATTAACAGTGGCCCGGTACCGAGTTGTGTATTGGGGGTAGTAACCGGTTGCCAGTAGTGGAAATAAGCCACCGACGTAAAAGGACTCCTGAAAAGTAATGGGGATGAAACGACGCCCGCGGCGACGATTCGCAAAATAAATGAAACAACCCTTGTTGCCTCGTTTCGTTCTCGAAGCGGGAGTGTCACGCGATGAAAATAGAATTTAGCGCGCAACTGCCTCTCCCCTTAAGCTTTCAACTTCCCTCGAGTTTTTTTGCTACCCTTTTTTTTTATTTTTTTTTTAAACCGTCCATCTATGCACGTTCAGGTACGTTTCTTTGGTCCTTGCTACGCAACCAAGAAATTTTGCCACGTATTCGACCGAGCAAGCTTTTCAACAGCGGGAAAGCTTTTTCCATAGTTTTTCGTACACCATTTTTTTTAAGTCAACCTAATTTTTTTGCCCGGTTCGCTGAACGAAAACAAAGTCAGGTGCCAAGACGCACTAATTCCTTTTTCGTTCGGAAAAACTGGTACGGGTAAAATAACGATTAAGGCTTTTAGCTGAAACCTCTGTATGAGGTCCCATATGCTCTCTGGTCCGTACCACGTTAAAGAGGGGACTCTGCGGGAGGGTCGAATCGAGATGGGACAGAAGAAGAGGATACGGATGCTGGATACTGAAGAAACCAGTTTAAGGGTTGTGTCGTTGCTTCTACTATGGCTGGGTGGAGGTG
>NW_014332944.1:357816-365223 GCF_000341935.2 Cephus cinctus | reverse complement strand
GGAGGGGGGGGGGGGGGGGTGCAAGGTATGGAAAAAGTTGAAGCCGCAGGTTTTCCGTGGCTGCGGTTTCTCAGCGCTATAAATACTAACACCGAGCTCTGAATGGGAAATAAAGACAGAAAGTGGCCAACGTGCAATAGTAAGAGAGAGAAAGAACGAGAGAGAGAGAGAGAGATAGAGTTTCCAAAGAGAGAGAGAGAGAGAGAGAGAGAGAGAGAGAGAGAGAGAGAGAGAGAGAGAGAGCACGAAGAGGAGAAGCTGCTTGGAAAACTAGGGTGAACTGTAGGGGTTGAAGAGTTCCCCTTTTTCTCATGTCGAGCTTCTCCCCCCCCCAGAAACCCCCCCTTTCTCTTATCTTCCCTTCTCGACTTTTTTTTTCCCTCACAAAATAGAGTTTCATGGGCTCCTACGGAGCCACCTCGGCCTGACTGGCGTAGACTAATTACGTTTGCCTGGTCCTTCCCTGTCAGAATCAGACAAATTCACTAATGGAAAGGAACCGTGGATGAAGATATACCTAACAACGTATTGCATAAAGTTATAGGGGTGGTTGGATAACCCGTAAGGTCAATGCAAGTAACAAGGGTGGGCAATAACAAGCGATTTTTATTTAGTTAAGTAAAATCCTATATAGACGATTCATCCCCTTTCGAACGTTTTCGACTCCACGTAAATTTGAATTCAAGTAAATTTTTGGTTTATCAGGTTCGACGCAACCGCCTCGAGTCGTAAGACCCTTTTTTTTCGTCGCAGCGCTAAATTACTCCGGATTGAAATAGGTTGGCTGTCGTCAGCGGTACAACCGCATTTCGCGGTGGATAAAAACGCCGACCGACAACCAGTGGAAGCAGATAGGAGGGACAGGCTCCTGTAATTGAATGGCTTTTAATTAAAACTTCATTTACTTCCTTTTTCACGACTACCGACCGTCGAGATTTGCCCTCGGGATATTGTGTGTCCAAGTTATCTGATAAGAACTCAAAGGACAATCCTATGTTTCATGGCAGTGGTGATCGCGTCGTCTCTATCCACGCGTACGCGTACCACGTCTTAAAAATTCCACACGTTAATAATTTGTCCGAGGTTTTACTTGAATTTGGACAGAATTTTATTTCGTTGAGATAAAAATTTGGTTAAAAAATTTTTCTCTTCTCTGAGCTTGCACCATACTGGATTATTTTTAACCGGGCAATTGCGTCTCTCCGAACTAGTCAGACAGCAGACCGGAAACCAAGACTTATTTCCTGACCCTATTAACACTATGCCATTACTATCACTATTATTCGCAGGGCGTTTAGCCGTCTTGTATTCCGATTATCACGGGTATCTACACATCGGAACAAGGAACGCCCGACATTAGTAAGAGGCCCTGGGGCGGATCGTCGTCTATTGTCAGAATCCTACAGCTTTCTAATACCCAGTATTACGCCCTGGGATTACTAATTCGTACGTAACTAGACAGTGTAAACATTAACGCCAGACTGACTCTAATCAGCTTATTAAGACCAAGGTTATTTTTAGAGTATGGAGGGTATACAAAAAATGGTATGTTTTCAAATTTATTAAATGACTGACTCAAAAATTTTGGTTCTTCGGTACAACGATCGATCCTTGGTGATTATTTTATTGTAAGCAGTAGATAGCTTGTATGTAAATACAGTTCTGGTACATAGGTGCATGTTCAGCCATGGATGCCAACGGATGTAGAAACGGATGGGATACAGGAAAGCGTATAGTCAGACAGAAAGAGAATACAGGGACAAAAAGATAGACAGACAGGACAGACAGTAGTCACTACCAGTCGGCAACAGCCTCGTCGCAGTAGAAAACGGGGGATGACAGAAACGTAGCCGTACGCGTTGCTTCCGTTATGGGGCTGAAGTTTCGCGGCGGTGATAAAGCAGCGCAATGCGCATGCGCCTCGAAAGGGTATATCATTCTTTAGCAACCCTCTGGCGAGCTACCCCTTCTCCAATTCCCCTAGATACCCCCACCCTATCCCGGCTGTACTCCCCTATCTTCCTCTCTACCTTCGTAATGGTCGGCTACGAAAACCAAACCCCCCCCCGCTTACCCCTGCCGTCTCAGTCACCGGGACCGATCTGCAGGCAGCGGGACTCCGTGAGTTTTCTCTCCGCGAGTTTTCCACGTTAAAAAATTGCTGTCTGTCGAATTTTTTATAGTCATTGAAATAATTCTCTTTCGGCTTTTTGGATCTTGTCCTCACGTGGGATCAAGTCACGAGGGTGAGTCTGAGGATTAATGGTGAATTAATAAGGGTGGTCTAGTGACCGTCACATGTCTTCGAACGAATACTGTGCTGTTTACGTTCAGACATATGGAATTTTGAATTTTAAAAAATAGTGAGTGCGTGGCAGAGTGAAAAAATATTGAGGATAGTGAAGAAAAGAATTAATATTTTTTTTTCGAATTTTTCAGTGAATTCTTTTTACGTGATTAAGTGATTACGTGATTAAGATAACTGTACTCGTGTGCTGGGAATCGTGGTTATTTAAGTGCGCGTGTGCAGTGCGGTTTTTTTAATTATTATTTTGATTTCTATCATCGGCAGTTTTCGAAAGAAAAGCTATAGTCACGATCATGGATTTGATGAGAAACGTGACGTATTTGTCCAGAGGCTCGACGTCGGTGTCAAAAATTTTTCGTGACTCGTGACCTCGATATTTTTGAAAAATAACTTCAATAGCCAAATATCGATTGGCTGCTTGTGAATCGGACAATTTTTTCGTATTTGGATTATTTACGGAATATTAATCTTCCTCGTATACCCACAGGTCATCCAACCTGTCAAAAAAACTGGCAGAAGTGGCTGCCAATGTTAACAGTCAGACGACAATTGTACCTCGTGTCCTCCGCCACGCGAACTTTGTTTACGTGTTTACATGGTTTCCTGTTTACGTCAGAACAACACGATATCCCAGACACGACGTGTTTAATGTCCTGCATGAAACTCCTGTTCGCATTGATCCTTCAGTCAAGTAATACCCAATCGAGAGATCATTCGCGAATGTTCTGGAACCAGGAAGGTGTCAAGAAGAAAATTTGTGATTTTAATAAGAATAATATTACCCTCAGGACCAAAGGAGGTTGAACATTTTTGAAGGTCAGTTTGATTTGTAATTTGAATTTGTATTTTTTTTTTTTCATATTTGATTATTTTTTTTATACCATTCACTGGCTAGTCGATAAGATGCATCTTTGCTTTATGTGAATGGAAATTGGAAATACGGATTTGCTGATACCCGTGTACATATGTACGGAATCTTAGGGTCTATGTTAGACGTATATATGGACATATGGGAAATAGGGGTCGGGGGTGAACCAGTCTGTAGTCAGTATGATATTTCGCGGAATCTCGTGTGTAATATATTACTTCATACGCATTTCTGGGTTATTCACCTTAGGAATATTTTTCTAACCTATGTTAAAATTTTGTTAGACTTGGACGTATAATTTTCGTACTTCATCCTTCTAGGGTTGATTGATAATAGAGAACGAAGTATTCGAAAATTTGATTATTTTTGAAATTTTTTTTTTACATTTGAATCAAGCGTGATCTCCTTTATGGATAACAATGTGAAAAGATTTATAAATATCGATTCATAAGATTGCTATTTTTATGGAATTTTTTATTTAGTATCTAAATTATTAGTGTAATAAAAAACTCATTCTTTTATTAAATTTTGTAATAATATTTTTCACATACGTGCGACGTTTAATATGCTTGTCGTATTTTTTGAGTCGAATCGCATTTTAGCTTGGTTCGGCTTTTCTTTAGGTTTTAGTAGAATCTGAAACTGGTCTGCTAGACGATTTTTTTCATTGATGAGTTCGCATGACCCAACGATTACCTAAGTGAAGTCGATCGTATTGTTCGGGAATCAGTAGGGAACGGCTGGTACCTCGTCGTAGCTAAATCGATTGGGTGCAGATATGTAGGGCCCAAACGGCCATTTACGTTCCTCGTTCTCATTCTGGTTCTAGGCAAGAGCGAAGGCTCGTTAGTCACGCTGGTAATCAAGGCTTCGATTTCCGTTGAATTGCCTTGGAGTGTCTTTCATGTAGGCGAAGAAAAAGAAAAGAGGAAAAAAATCAAAGGACCCTAGTTGTCATTGTGCACTTTGAAAATACTTGAAATCGGGTCTGATGTAATCGACGAGAATTTGATTAAAATTACAATTAACTGTCAGGGATAATAAAAATTAATCCGTCGTGTATAAAAAAAATTGAAAGAAAATTTATCTTTTTTTTTATTTTTTTTTTTTGAAAATTTTCAATTAATTTTTTTACTGCGTTTACTTCACCGACACCAGCTGCAATTTCCCATTTTAATTTATTCGATTCACTGAGATATATGTTTTCCGGTAATCTTGTTCAGTTCGTAGCAAGTTACAGAAACTGCATTTAATCAGACAGCTACTTTGATAATCCATGCACGAGCGCATTTCCCTTGACGTAAACATTAATAATAATCGGACTGTTTTCAGTCGGAAATCTCTAAAGCTTAAACAGCACTTTTGAAAGTCTTGGTCGCATGGCTGTTTTCATTGGAAACGGTCAGAATGATTTCTCTGGATATATCCAAATATAATCAAACGTCATTCTCGACATCAAAATCAATGACTGAAGTGTCTACTCGAGATCTACGACTGCTGTGGTCCACGTTTAGATTTTAGTATGCAGAAGTCTATGTCGTACAAACATACAGATATGCATATGGAAACGTCAGGTTTAAATATATCCGGTAAAAATGCATAGAAGCTCGATAAGCGCATTAGTGCATCCGAGTAGCGTGAAAAAAGTATTTCATCCGTCGCCATAAAAAATAAGTAACCTATCCGATGCGTAATTGCATAATTTTTTTTTAAATATGAGCTTTCCTTTTCCCATATATTAAAAAATTGTTTTAATTGGACCATTCAATTTTATTTTATCACTGTACGTTGGCTTTTATCAAATTTTGGATTTTCGTTGCTTTCACACTGTTCGATTCGATTTCTGTATTTCAAGAATAAATAATATTTTGCACTGTAAACAAATGAACACAAACAGCGAACAGGCAGCACTGCGTGGATCATTTTGCGAATAAATATTGATGAAACATTTAGGGCGCCACTCTTCTCCATACTTAGCACGCGAACGCGTAGTTAGAGATTTGCACGTGGAAGATAAAAAAGTTGTTAAAGAAAATTTTTCCCGAATTGATAACTCTGAACGAAGAACACTGTAATTAATTTCCCAAGCAGCTGGCTCTAACATATTCAAATTCCTATCCAGAATAATCTTTCTCCTCTACCCCTTTAAAATTGTCGGACAATGCATAAGATGAATCTCATCCGAATCTCTCGACTATGTCTTCGGAGCACTGTAGCGTCATTGAAAAATAATGAAGACGTTGAACCACGTCAATAGAGTTGAGCCGAGTTGAGTTAAATCCTGTTGTGCCAAGTCCTGCTGTTGATGACAACCGGGTAATTACTTTTCAAGTATCAGACGTGCAAATGAACGACGCTTCCAGAATCTCTCCGTGCCAGCCTAGATATTCGCACTTCTCTTTTATTCGATTCTTCCCGGCAGATTCCACTTTCCGTCGGAATTCTTCGCGCGCAGCAGGGATAGTTTGTAATTCTCTGAAAACCCGACTGAGTTTAAATCTCGTTAAGGGTGTCTCCTCCCTGCATTCAGAGAATAGCTTAACGACTACCAACATTCCCTTAAGCGAATACATGCATCATCCACGCGTCCTCGGGAAATGGCGTTTTAAGTAGAAAAATCTTTGTTATTGCACCTATCTACTCTTTTTCTTCGTCCCAGGACTCCTACAACCTGGTAAACGTACCTGACGATAAATCACAGTTTATTGAACGTACAGTTCGTTCCGACGTATAACGGGGCGAAGTGCTGGTACGTAAGCCGAAGGGTTCTAGAGAATGTGCTGGGGGTGGTAGTAGCAGTGGTAGTGCTAGTAGCAATAGCAGTAGCAGCTCTGACGGTAGTAGTGGCGGTACTAGTAGCACTGGTAGTAGTCGGGGTGGTGGTAGTATCGCGATACGTCATAAGTCACAGCTGGTAGCACGTTGCTACGACATCATCCCCTTTCTCGTGGGCTGTGTCAAGTCCTTCGGCCTAGACGTAATAGTGCCATTAACTAGTTCTGTATCTTAGCAACACGACCCTCCCTTGAAGCCGTTTATTGCGCGCTATGATTGATATTATAAAATATTACGCAAGGGCCCCTGGGTTCCTGAAGCTCCGTACGCCCCATTGCGGAGCTCCGATTGACCGGTTAAACGTGCCGTGTAGTTTTCTGCTTCACGGTGAATGTTCCTCTAAGGGCGACTCGAGTTAAATGGGTTTGGGTGGGAGATGGAAATTAAGAGGGATGGGTATCACTGGAAAAATTGATTGAGTGCAAAATTAAGTAAATTAATGTTCGACTGCGTTTAATGAAAATTATTTTTTTTCTTTTTAGGAGTCTAAGCGAGATTTGATTTGCATTTTTTGGGGGATTTTTTTTTTTCGGTGGTAATTAGACGACGGCAGGTGCCAGATATCACGTATCTCTTGTGTCTGATGTAAGGGCTGCTTTGTGCGTGGGTTCCGTGAGAAATATATTGGCGTCAGTTACCTGTATGCGATTACATGCGATTGTATGCTATTACATGCTGTTTTATATGTCGTGGGGTATATAGAGTAGGGAATTGTTTATGCTACAACGTCCGGGTCCAAGCGTTTGGGACCATCGATCAAGCCCTAATTCTTTTACATTGCTTGGTCGATCTTGTGTTAGTGGTTGACAAAGAAATGACGTCACTTATCGTTTTACATATGTAACATTTATTCCTCGTTTAAGGGAGTTTGGTGTTACTTTATAGATTTTTGAAAATTTATTATAATTCGCGATAGAAACGTTATTTTCTCATAGGGATAAAGACATTTGCTGTCGAAGCAGCAGATGATTTCTTTGCTTTGATGATCTTTGAGGTTTTTCAAAATTTTCAATCTTTGTCCTTTCTCGTGGCAAAAAAAGTTTTATTGCGGAGAAGGCGAAATTAATGTAATTGCCAGTTGATAAAAAGCTTTGACTTTTCGAGTTTGATGAATATTTGAATATTTTTTATACGAAATTAAAGAATAATTGAAGCGGAAGTAATTCGTGGAAAATTAATGTTGATTTTTTGAATGGCTACGAAATTTCGAAATTAACAAAAATTTATTACTTCGAGTTAACCTCTCGTATTTGAACGTTATCGCTTGTAATGATTAATCGAGGCGACGGTGTAAAATTTTTGGTAGAAAAATTACAGCCATCTGACATTGAAAAATCATGAGTCAAACCAGCGACGAAATTTCTTATAAAAATGGATTCGTGTTCCGTCAAGATCT
>NW_014332944.1:349765-357607 GCF_000341935.2 Cephus cinctus | reverse complement strand
GGGGGGGGGGGGGGCGGCGAGGATGTCACGGGGTCACGTCGTCGGCCTAACCGTCCTGACACCGAGACTTCCCCTAGTAGGACCCTAACTCACCCCCTGGCGTTTTATACGAAGGGTTACCGCTCGAAGGTTCACCAAGGGAAACAGAATCCATAAGCTGTGCCGTTTCTTCCTTTCCTTTCGTCTTTTTCAACCCTTAGGCGCTGGGGGTAGGTGGGTCCCGGAGGTTTCTTGCTTCGGAAAACCTTCAATCCTATGGCCTATTTTCCTTGGTCAAAATCTTCTCTACAACCTTCAGGACCCTATAGTAGCAGCCATCTTCCTACCCCTACACCCCCCTTTTTACTCCTGCCACCCCTCAATCCTCAACTCCATATACGCATATAGGCATCTATCTTGTCTTTTATCTTTGACGACACGACGCCCTCAGGATATGGAGCTTGCGCAGCTTATAATATATCATTTGATTACCGTTTATTGGCATCTCCGTAGATGCTCAAAGCGATATTGCTTTGACAATTTGAAACAGGGGTTGAAGATTTCTTTAATGGTCTGCCAATGTGCGCATTGCTTTGATGTAATTCTCAAATTCGTTCCATCACGTTCGTCATAATGAAAATTACGAGCGAGCTTCGACTTCAGGCAATTTGTTAAAGCGCGATTTAATTTTCAAGCAGGGATGAATATCGTTGAAAAAAATTTAGGGATCTTTTTTTTAATTACCGCGATAAAAAAAATTTTACGAATAAAATTTTTCAACGGTAATGTAAAACATTTCGAAAACACATAGCGCGTTTTTAATTTTATTTTCTTTAATTGACGTTGACGTTCTGCATGATACTTTTTTTTTTGTTTGAATTTTAAAACGATTAAGTCCGCCGTCTGTTGCGCCGCCGGAAAAAGTAACGCTGCTCGATGCATTTTCGCGCAACCGTGAATTCATGATGGCTTCGGTTAAAAGCACTCAACCGTTTATGCCCAGGCGCACTACGTAATGCGAATTAGATATTGATGCGTAATCCCCCAGTTTTAGTCGGCGCTTGTGCTGCTGTTTCGCTTTTAAATGGCGGCGTGAGCCGTGCCAGCAGGAACGGAAGAATAATTAATTTCGAACTGTACGCGAGATCGTTTAAAGTCTCGTTTGTAATATCGCGCTCATTTCGACTGTATCGGTATTAACGACTTTTTGAAAAGGGACGTCTTCCCGAAGTATGAGCAACAAATAAAATACTCTTTGAAAAGTGACTCTGAATTGGTTGGAGATATTACTATATTTTGAAAAAAAAAAAAATTTTGATCTTCTATTACAAAATTCGATTATTGACATTACTCGATATTTTTTTCTTGCATAACAGCGCCGATGACCTAACATTTTTGTGCAAGGATTTTTTTAACAATTTTTGAAAATTCAGCTATCCTTGTCAGTCTGTCGTGTACCACTTAACGTCGACTTTAAGCCGCTGCCAAAAAGGGACCGTGATTCCATTTAAGATTGAACGTAGCTCGAGCTAAGCTGCAATGGCGGTTTAAGGCAGCTGCATGAGCCAAGAAAGTTAGTTATTTACTCGCAAGTGCTCCCGCGGTAGCTCACTTGTGAATGCACCAGTATTTCATTTACACGCTTTGTAAGTAAAAAGCACTTACTACATAGAGTTGTACAAGCAAATACATTAGCTGGTTTCACGGGTATGCTAGTTTTCAAGAAATCGTTTACTCTTGTGTAAAATAAAAGTTTTTTCTTTTCGTATCTTTTTCCTCGTGACAAGTGCTCTGAGTGAGACGAAGAAAGGAAAAGTCATTTTTTTGTACTTTGGCCGCTGCGTGTTATTTGGAGAGGGGGGAGACAATTTACCTTTAATTGGATTATACTTTCAAATGATTTTTAAGATTCGGACTCATCGGGCATGAAAACTCCAAGTTTCATCCCGACGCGCATCTAATAATTGTCTGAGATTCTGGTCACGAGTCACCGGAACTCGGAACTGTTAAGCCAGAACTAATTGAACTGTTGTTAAGGGAGAGGTCCGGGGCGAACGCAAGGGTGCTGTAACTTGGGTATTATAGAGATTCTCTGACAGCACGCCAGCAAATCCCTAGTGATGGATCTGGCATCACAATGTGCCGTAAAGTTGAAATCATTAATATACTTGGAAGATTACTTCATTGAGTCTTACCAGTCCCAGTGTTCCTGGTCCATGAACTTTTGGATGCTGAAAAAAATTCGCTGGAGGAATTAATCTGCGTGAAAAGTTTGAGTTTTCTAATCTGTGTGAAAAGTTTGAAAAAAAAAATTTTTTTTTCACTTTCGCACCTACAACCCCTAGTTACGAAAACGAATAGCCAATAGCGGAGAGAAAAGTAACTTTGAATCAGTATACCACGTGGGGATCAAAAACTACGAATTCCTGATCCCGGTCATGGACCTCTGAAGTTTTGATCTTAACGAGGCAGTAGGTAATGATGGTAAGTAGTCGGACCAGGTCTACTCGAAGCGATTTTCTATGGGTTGGATCAGTCACTCATTACTTCGTATTGTGAAATGTTTTTTTTTTTATGATGGCTGCCCTTTTCCTTTTTTACTACTTATCATAATGACTAGGCGGTCTCTTGCGCAAAGGAACCGGTGAATGCGCATTCTCTCTTTTGATTCATGGACAGCGCTCGGATACTCAGCCATTGAAATACCTATATGACCTAGGGATTTTATTCTCTCGTTAGAACGATTCCTTCGGGCAATTATTAATCCCGATCTTTTATTACGCTTGATACGCCCCTGAACTAAACGGCAGTTATTGGAGGATCTAACAGGAACTGATGAACGTTGACGACCTGACGCTCCTCCTTTTCCTGGTACCTCTCGAGGAATCTTCACTATATTCCAGAAAGCTATGCTGGTTCTCCTGTGGGAAATACCTGGACCATTCAATCGTCCAAAACGAAGAGTCAGATGATGCTGAATCAACGGTTAATACAGTCTGCGAAGAATTTTATTCTTTATTTTATTTTTTTTTTTTATAATTTAGAGAAATTACTCAATTAGTGTTTATACAACTTTTTTTTCTGTTAATTATGGTAACGATGAGAAATGTCGATAGAGTGAAGAAAAATTGTGAGAAATTGCGAAATTTTTATATTTCTCATATTTGATATACTTCTGGCGGATAAAATATTGTTATTTTATGCCGTGTTAAGTTTGAAAACGTGTTACACTCGACGAAGACGTCGGTACCGACGTCGACGTCAACGGAGACAAAGGAACCCGCTTTGTTGGCTTCCGTTTCCATATTTCGTAGGGAGGTGTGAATACCAGTACTTTCGTTAATGCAGTCGGTCGTTGGGTGCAGCAGGGCATAGGGGTTGTAAATAGAACAGAATAAAAAGGGAAGAAAGTAAAAGAAAATAATAAAAAGAAATGCGTGTGAGGGAGAAGTGACAGAAAAAAAAGAAGCGCATGAAAGAAGAAAGATTGAAAGAAATTTCAGGAAAAAGAAAAAGTAGTGTCAAGTAAAGAAGATGCACGTGCACACTGACGGGTAAAGCCACGCAAATGCATCGTCGAGTCGGCCGACGCTGGTCGTCGCGACGCAAGGAAATGGACGTCCCGTCTCATTGCTCAGACACAGTGTTACCGAATTTTCGCTAAAATACATTATTGTTTTCTCATTTGTATCCTAAATAATATTTTCGCGACCCTCGATAAGGAGGGTCGATAAAATTGTTTTTATCTAAATAATTTCAAAATTTTTTTTAATATCTTGAAAATCCTATTTTACATAACACCTGTTGTTTTTTTTTTCTTTTTTCAGAAATGATCTCATCCGAAAGACTCATGATCCTGAGGAGGCGAATTCTCTTCCTCGAGGACGACAAACAGATTCGAGTGTTTAGTGATAGGATCTGGGCGAATCAGTGAACGAAGATAATTGACGATATTGACATAATCCACGATTCCGGAATAAATGAATAAAGAAACGGAAGTGGGCGTGAGAGAGTGCAAAAGGAAGTGAGAGTAAGTGCCAGTGACGAAGGGGAGAGGCGCTGACGAAAATCTCGAAAGGAAAAAAGGAAACCGGAAGAGGAGAAAAAGCGGATCAAAACTTCTATCTCCAGGAAAGACAATGGTGAGTCGATTGCTTTATATATGCACCGTATTAGATATAAAGTGCGAATTTGAATTTCAATTCGCAGATACTATTTCCAAAAAGTACTGGACGTTCCCCATATACGTGAACTAGGTTAAGATTAGGTTAGGATAAGTCAATGGGAACCAATCGGAAGACACAAAAGTTTTCCGAAAAAACTATATTACCTCTCGCCCCTTAAACCACCCTTATAAGCAGTTACAGCGTGACTCAATTATTAAGTTCTAAATTTAAAATATTTTCAACCCCACCTAAATTAACTTCATTTCCATTTTTCCATAGGGTACTTATAATTCACAAAAATTTTTTTTTTTTTTTTTTTCAAAAGATGGGTGGTTTCACTACCCCCACTCCTTTGTCTTCATAGGCAGTATCAACTGGGAGCTATTCAAAGGGCTTTCGAAGGGGTTCGAAATAAATACAAATTTCATGGCAATAAATAAGGACTGTCGCGGAATTCGCCTATACGCGAATACTACGCGGGCGCATCTGCTCGAGGGAAATGCATACGAAACGTCAAATGCACTCGGCGCCGCTCCATCAAAATGCAAATATCTTTTATCCGTTGGATAATGTATGCGTCCGTCGAGAATCAGTATTCAGACTGAGCACACGTGATCCGCCCCGATGTTACTACGGCTCTTGAGCTACGAATCCGTAAGGGTTTGGTCTGCGGGTAAAGTAACCCTCCATAGACCATGAACCACCAACGCCCACCCTCTTAGCCAAAGCCAAATCTTTATTTTACGGCCGATCGGCTTGAGATCGATAGTTCTTTATTTTTCTTCTTTCAACCCCCCTTGTGGTTCTCATCACACCCCTTCGCTTACTCGAGCATTCCTCTCCTTTTACGTGTATCTAATTTTCCCTACCTTCCGTTGCCTCGGATACGTGAGTCTGAAATCAGTGACAGTCACTTTCAATTTTATTACCACAGGATTGTTTATTTACTTATTAATTATGCATTCGTTATTTTTTTTTTTATAAAAAAAATCACTGAGTCACCCCTTGGATACAATTTTTGAGTAATTGGTATCACTCCGCCCTGGGGTGTATATCGCGATCATCGGTTACTTTATCCATGTCCGTATCACTCTAGTTTTTTTATTTTTTTTTTTTGGCAAGATTATAAAGAGAAAAAATAGAAGGAGATAAAGTAAAGCTAAGAGAGTTTTCTTTGGCGGTCCTCGAAGAGACACCCTGCCGATTTATCTGAATCAGACATCCCCCGCAAGGAAAAAAAAAACGCGGCAGATTTTATCGCTCGGTAAATTGAATCCGACGATTCGATGATGGCGCTTGTGTGGGTAAGCGAGCCGGAAGTGCGATGGAAGGAGAAAGTGGAAAGAGAGTATATGCGGGGGTGCAAATGCGCGTAACGAGACGGAGGGAAGGGATGAGACACAAAGAGAGGAGCGAAGTCTCGTGAACTTACATACCACGATATTATTACGTACTGCACTTTTCAACACCCCCACTTCCGCCCCACTCTTACTACGAGCTGTAATACAAAAACGATTTGCATAGAGAAGTAGATTCTTCCGCAGTACAATACACCATTTCCGGAATACATTTGTATCCTATAATCACGACGAGTGATCGCTCGTTAATCATAAGTGTCGGAAAGTAGGCATTTTCGCGGTTGGTAAACGGCCTTGACATTTCCGCCCTTAGGGCCTGGTCCTAAGAATACACCAATGCAGGCCCAACTGGAGGAAAAATTATTTAATATTCAGTGGATTACTGAGGAAAAATCTAGCTGTAGACCAATGGGATACCAGGAGTTTACTTGAAAAATTGAAACTAAAATCTTGCACGGGTACAGGTTAGATTTATTATTAATTGCCGATGTTGACTTACTCATAAGTAACTAGTCCTGTACTTAAGGCCTGTAGTAACTTAGGGCCTGGTCCTAAGAATACACCAGTGCAGGCCCAACTGGAGGAAAAAATATTTAATATGCAGTGGATTACTCAGGAAAAGTCTAGCTGTAGACCAATGGGATACCAGGAGTTTACTTGAAAAATTGAAACTAAAATCTTGCACGGGTACAGGTTAGATTTATTATTAATTGCCGATGTTGACTTACTCATAAGTAACTAGTCCTGTACTTAAGGCCTGTAGTAACTTAGGGCCTGGTCCTAAGAATACACCAGTGCAGGCCCAACTGGAGGAAAAATTATTTAATATTCAGTGAATTACTGAGGAAAAATCTAGCTGTAGACCAATGGGATTATTCTATACCAGGAGTTTACTTGAATAATTCAAACCAAAATCTTGCACGGGTACAGGTTAGATTTATTATTAATTGCCGATGTTGACTTACTCATAAGTAACTAGTCCTGTACTTAAGGCCTGTAGTAACTTAGGGCCTGGTCCTAAGAATGCACCAGTGCAGGCCCAACTGGAGGAAAAATTATTTAATATTCAGTAGATTACTGAGGAAAAATCTAGCTGTAGACCAATGGGATTATTCTATACCAGGAGTTTACTTGAATAATTCAAACCAAAATCTTGCACGGGTACAGGTTAGATTTATTATTAATTGCCGATGTTGACTTACTCATAAGTAACTAGTCCTGTACTTAAGGCCTGTAGTAACTTAGGGCCTGGTCCTAAGAATGCACCAGTGCAGGCCCAACTGGAGGAAAAATTATTTAATATTCAGTGAATTACTGAGGAAAAATCTAGCTGTAGACCAATGGGATTATTCTATACCAGGAGTTTACTTGAATAATTCAAACCAAAATCTTGCACGGGTACAGGTTAGATTTATTATTAATTGCCGATGTTGACTTACTCATAAGTAACTAGTCCTGTACTTAGGGCCTGTAGTAACTTAGGGCCTGGTCCTAAGAATACACCAGTGCAGGCCCAACTGGAGGAAAAATTATTTAATATTCAGTGAATTACTGAGGAAAAATCTAGCTGTAGACCAATGGGATTATTCTATACCAGGAGTTTACTTGAATAATTCAAACCAAAATCTTGCACGGGTATAGGTTAGATTTATGATTAATTTCCGATGTTGACTTACTCATAAGTAACTAGTTCGTATCCGTAGTGAAAAAATAATAGCCAGGTCGTTCCGGTACGTGGATTGTCCAGTAGCAAGAACTGCGTCACTGAAGTACCACGAGAGGAAAGTATAGTAGAAGACGAGGATGCTTGATCCACTTGATGCTAAATAATTTTTATCGAGACAGTCCTGTTTGGAAATTGTCAAATCTTCTCATCGGTTTCATTCAATTAGATTGGATAAAAGATTCAGGTGTCGGGCCCTGACACTTTGGTATTTAGTTTATTTTCTCAGGCTCCCTTAAAGGGTGAAATACTCTCGTTGAAGTACGCGCTAGGGTGCGATGATAATTTGCGCTAGTATCAGCATATCTATACGAGACAACCCTCTTAGCATTTAGTAAATTCACGTATCTCACCTATACAACTTGAATTCTTGGGGTTATCCTGTTTTGTATACCAACCCTCTGTAAGGGTTTTGTTTGTCGTCTTGGAATTGCCGCGGGACTCGCGTGTACCTCCGAGAGACTACGCCAATGTGAATGGGGGCTGAATTGGCGTCAGATACAAACAAGTCTGAAAGGGTTAAGTTCACGAGAATCAACGCTCACACTTTGCCATTGTTGCTGGTACCATATCGTAAACGTAGGGGTAGGTTTGTATGGGGGGGGGGGGGGGGAAA
>NW_014332944.1:348922-349704 GCF_000341935.2 Cephus cinctus | reverse complement strand
GGGGGGGGGGGGGGGTGAAAATATTCTAGGACATCTCCAAGTCTAGTGCACTCTCAGGATACTTTTGTTGGGGATGGCTGATCTTAGAAATTTTCGATATCATTATTATGGAAAAGAATAGGGGTTGCAACCCCCTGGAGAAATTAAGCTTTCATCGATATTCGTAATCCGTCAGACGGTTCGCGATTGTTTGACCTATTTGAACTTTTTATTTGACGGCGAAAGAAGATATAATTGTATTCCCATAGAGGATACTCTGTGATGAACTTTTGGAGATTGGTTTTATTTTTTTTTTATTATTTACTTAAAATCGGTAATATTCGTGATAACGCTCGACCATTTTTTCACCAATTTTTAGTCATTAATGGGCGACTGTCACGTAAATGGTTGTACCGATCGATTTTTTTTTTTAGTGAAAATTTTTTATTTTGGATATACTCGATTTCACACAGCCACAGAAATGGACCAACTCTGGCATTTAACCGACCGGGTGGTTCCTCTCGCACAAATGAGTTTTCATCCCCTCCGTTAAAAATCCCGAAATTAGTAAGTTTCCCACATCGGGATATTTGATTTATCCCGCAGAGTCAGCCTTGCTAATTAATTCCTTTTTTGTTATGACATACCGTCGCTCACCCGAGGGTTCGGCAACTTTTTTTTTATTCGTCCACCCGTTACAAAATTAATATAATCCTGATATTACGTACTGGGGTAACCACCACCTATCTTGCTATGTATTGCATATCGCGCTGGTGTTTCAGACCCCCCCCCCCCCCCTCCCA
>NW_014332944.1:343740-348756 GCF_000341935.2 Cephus cinctus | reverse complement strand
TTGAACCCCCCCCCCCCCTGTCCCAAATTCAATTAATTTTTTGTACATCTAACATTTTGAATTTTTTCAAAATGACAACCCTAATATTCGACGCGACAATTAATCCTGGCATATACCGATACCCTGGGTCTGGGTGAAAAATCGATAAATCCTACACAAGAACTGTACGAGGAAAGTTGATTAAGACAAAAAAGAATCGATGTGCATTAAACTTCCAGGATCGTCGAACGATAATGGAATCACGTCTGATAATATTGTTCCGCCACTTCCGTTAGAGTGACAATTGATTTCCGGAATTAAACGACGAATCGCGTTTACAGTAAGACTGGGTAGATATCTCTTACACTTTGATAATATGAATATTATAAACTTTTTCTGGATTTTCGATTTTCCTCAATTTATACCAAAAACACGTATATATTAATTAATACCAAAAAAAACTTGCATAAACCTCAATTATTACGAAAGCTCGGTGATTTTTAATACTAAAAAAATTATTCCTAATGGAAGGTTGATGTAACGAAATAATCGTAACTGCTACCCATATAGTCGGCCACATTGTAATTGGCAATAATGGCAACGGATCCCGTTAGCTCAATGGCAAGTTTACCTTTATGGACTTTGATACTTAATCGCAAAATTATTTATGCCATATATATTTCCGATTCGCCAGTAACGAAAGCTTCAGGCGGATTTCCAAGTGTCCGTAAGAGTAGTACGTTGGGTGGGCGATATTAACGTTGATTATATTCAGGCCGGTTGAATTATAAGTAACTGTAATAATACGTAATAATCACTCTGATTCCTTATATAATTGTCAATGCACAGTCGAGGTATTGGGAATATAATTTGTAGTCAAATAAGACTGTACTACGTATACAGTAAATAGGTGTCTGTTAAATGGAGAATTAAAATGGTAGGTGCCCGAGCAAACGATAGAATAATGAAATGCCAGGGGGGGTAGCTTTTAGCATGGGGGGTCGATGAGTGGGTAATATTATACTCGTCAGGGGGTTGTTTGGAATTCTAAGCATCTTGGCCAGAGCACCATCACTCTATTCCTTCATCCCCGTGAGGACTGATCATTCTTAATATTGGTCCTTTAGTGAAATTCTTGGGGGGTCCAGGAAGAAAATCATAATCAATAATAAAATACTTTTAATTTTAAAAAATCATTAGCGGCGTGTCAAAGTGTGGTTCTGGGAAAATTTATTTTTTGGATTTTTTTTAGTTCGGTGAAAATGTTGATTTTGGTTCGGGGGTGAAACCCTCGTATACCCATAAACCCTGATTAGTTTCGAGCAATGGCCGCACCTCACGAAAGGGTTTTAATATCGGCTGAGTCAGCTTGCACACATTAGATCTGCCAGAGCAATAACGTTAAGTGTAAACAGGAGTCAGAACTCCCTATACAGTGTTACGTTATACGGTAATAGTACTTTAGGTACGTTAGGTTAGGTTACATACTATACTGTACTATAATACACTATACTAAGTACGATTATGTTATAATAGTTTATTGAGGTGCAAATTTGGTCATTTGGAATATACGGCGAATTGTTTCAAATTAACAGGAATTGGACAATAAGCTAAGTAGATATGACAATAAAAACTTATTTTGATGTTTGAAAATTTATTTTTAAAAAATTAATAGAAGTTATAATATGGATATAAAGCTTTTGTGTCTGCCTGTACGAAGTCGCTTAATTAAAGACGTCAAATCCAAGTGAAGCGCACTGTATGTACAAAGGGGCGACAGAAATACCAGAACGTGTATAAGAAGATGGTGACCCTTTTGCTACAGTCCCACGTCATCCTTCGGTAGTGGCAATTGAATAGACCGAAGCCAGCGTAAACACTGAAATACCTCACCCAACGTAGCTCGACCTGGAGTCTGAACTTTGTACCTAAAGGCTAAGCCAAAACCCTTAGAACTTTGGGGCAATGACGACGCCGAAGAAATGTGGAGGATACCGTTTGCATGCAAGACCCATAAATACTCTGTCGTTTGTGCCGTTAAGGCTTATCGTTATTTCCCACACGTTCCCCGTTCGTTTTGAGGCGCCCAACCAGTCAAGCCACCCCCATCCGACCGACCCGACCCAACCCAGCGAACCAACCCAGTCTTCCTACCCCTGCAATAACTACGCCATTTACTAGTCAGCTAAGAGGCACTGTCGTCAGATAAACAACCGAGAGACTCGCGAGTACTGCGGCAGCCCTTTTATTTCTGTGTGCATGTGGGTAAAGTCACTCGAGCCGTCTAGGGCTGGTTGCGTCATGTAGCCACCTAGCGGAGGGTTATATAAGCATTCAATTTGCATGGAAACGCGACTAAGTTCCAAGCTATTAGCCTTGCTGCGGGGTCTTAAGGGGTAGGTAGCGAAAGGGGTTGGTCGAGGAGGACGGTGGGAGGGTGTCTTTCTTGATTATTCAGTTAGCTTGCAGGTCTGTGTATTATCTTTTTTTTTTCTTTGTTTTAACATAACCTATAATAAGCCTAGGCATTTACGTTGTACCGTGAAAGCTTTTTCCAAGACATTTACGATGAGTCTCTCTTGGAATATTTTTATCTTGTTTACACTCTCTATGGTTGGATCTTGAAACGGGGATGCTGTGTGCGTCCTTACTTGAAATACGAGGACAGCTCTTTTTCATGTACCTTATCTCTTACCGAATCTGTGGCCTCATTTGCAACCGTACATGAGCTTTGGTCTTCTTTAAATATTTCTCTTGAATTCACTTGGCTTCTGCACCTGCGGCTTTATCTTTTCTTTATTTTTTTTTTGTAGCCGACTACTATTGCTGTTATAGTCAAAGTTTTTAACCTTGATGACTATTTTGTTCTAGAAGTTTCTTTTTTGCCTTCACCGTGTACCGTCTTTTCTTTACGACGAATTTTGGAATTTAATATTTAACGCTTTTCAATTATCTATTATTCGTATAATTTTTGTTATTCTTTAGCAACGGTTGAAGAATTTTTTTTTTACGATTTACCATAGTTTTTCTTTACGTCAATTTTATTTGCCGCTGTCATCACGCACTTTACAACCCCTTCGCGCTAATGGGCAAGTAACTAGGACGTAGACGTCCTGAGCATAATTGGTCGTCGCGATGCTCGATATACTGTTAAATCATCATAGTGTTTAAGACGGGAGAGAGAGAGAGAGAGAAACCCGGCTTATGCGAAACGACGCCATACGAAGCGGAAGAGACACGCGATAATTTTAACGTTAATGGCGTCGTGAAAGCAAAAGTAGAACACGAAGACGCCTCGCGTCGCGTCTCTAAAGGCGAAAACTAGTTTAACGATGATAATCAATAAATTGATAGGTCAATATATCACGTGCTTAAAGAATTCCTAACAACCCCTATAACGTCACCCTCAACCCTTCGGGGATGGACGGATACTACAACCACCCTATATAATATTTTGTTATTCCATACAAATACTCCAAGGAATTTTACAGACTTTCTTTATAAATTATTCCACGTCTGTTAATGGATAACGTACGCGTGTTCTACCTTATCGACCGAGGGGCGTCCTAGGGTTACGCATAGCCGTATCATCCCCTTATTTGAAAGTTGCGACAATAATCGTAAAACATTCGTAAGCGATTGTCACGCGAGCCGAAACGGAGACCGCGTTTATTTCGATTCGTTATGGTGGCAGGACTGTCGTTGAACTTGTAAGCTTCCCAGACGGAAGTTTCACGGGCCTAAAGTTTGCCGATTAGGGGAAACTCGCGTGCGGACTACGAATCTCGTGGACGCTATAGGAACTGCCTGGTTTCAGGTTGAGGTTGAATCGTGGACGAAACCACTGGAGCTCAGCCTAGTAGAGTCCAGGCTGGTTCGGTTGCACCGAGACGCTTCCGGTCTGAGATTTTATTTAAATATTCATTACGTGTAGCTGCCGCCTCTCTTTAATTTTCTAACGTAATCCTGGACAGTTTTTTTTTACATATGAGTGTACTACTTGCTAGTCATTTATTTGGAACTTTATTCCAGCAGCCGATTCTTTTTTTTTTTTGGGGCGGTGGTGGGGGGTTGTTGGAATCTTAATACTTATCGTATGCGCATAGTGATGGCTGGCTTTGATTTTTGTAGACTTTGATTTTTTGGACAGATGGAAATTTCGAAAAGTGGGATAAGAGGTTGGTATAACTGTCATTGAAAGGGTTGATTTTTTAAGGGTAGGATTTTGGATCTGCCAGAAGAGTCTTGGAAAGGGTCTGGTGCGTGGAAAGATACGTGCTTTAATTCGTTTTAGATTGAATTGGCTTGATACGATTAGAAAATTGTGGTTGGTAAGGATTGGGGGTGGTATTGATATTTTTTATTTTGTTATTAAGGGTTTTTAGTACATTTTTGTCGCTGTAATTTTAGCTCCACTGTAAGAGCTGATTTGCAGTTATGAAAAAAAAGTGAGACTAGCGCAAGGTAAATGATAGACTATAAAAAGCAGTGATAAAACGGGAGACCTTGGATTAGATGCTGGAGGCGACTTACCCCCTAAAAGGTCTCCTTAGATGCTAAGTCGTCGCGACGCTCCGTATCCGCCGGATTCGCCTCTGGGAGCAATTAGCAGATATTAGCGCGATTCTCTCGTAAATTGTGACTACGGAACGTTGCATCCTCGCAACCCTCTATGGGTCACGCCTCCCTCGTACCACCCCCCTCCCATCTCCCGTAAGCTACAGCAGCATCCCTTATCTGCACTGCAGAGTGCACCAGGCAGTTTGCAGAATCAGCTTCTACGAACGACGAACGGCCTCCTATCGCAGAAGAGAGAAAGTTAACTCAAGCAGGAAATGAAGAAATTTTTTTTTCCTTTAACGGTTGGAAAAATTCAAATTTCAAAACTCTTAAACGAAAATTTTCAATAATATCAAGATACTTTGTGCCATCCCTTGAGACTTTAATAGCAAACATTTTTGGTGAAAACCGGGAAAAATCACCGTGGGAACGTACTTTCGTAAGATGATGGTCGTGGAACGAGTGGTTGACGGGCGG
>NW_014332944.1:337949-343554 GCF_000341935.2 Cephus cinctus | reverse complement strand
GGGGGGGGGGGGGGGGAGGGAGGTGGAGGCAGGGACACGAAGAAAATCGAAAATTGATTTTTCTTCCTATAATATTGGCAAGTCGCGTGTGAGCCATTGTCGGAGACCCCTAATCTGGGACATTTTTTTTTCCATCCCCCTGGCGTACTATATAATTTTTCCTACCCAAATCGTTTACCTAAAAAATGGACTCCAAGTCCGTGGAAAGTCGTGTCAAATGATTGTTTGGCTTTTCACTTGAAATTTTCTTCAATTTGTGATTTGATTTTTGAAAAATTGGTCGGAAGGAAAGACTTGTCCTTTTTTAGCTGTCGACACGCCAGGGGTTGAAATCTTCTCACTAGATTTTCTTCTCGCGTAACGTCCCCGTCTAATGAAATAATCCTAAGCGAGATTCGTGAAACTAATTGACCATCGACCAATATTGCAGACACGCATTTCCCGCGATATTACTTTCCTACCCATTCTTCCTTTCTCTTTGGCGCAGTGATTGGCACGTTTTCTCCCTCTGCTTTTTCTCCCTTTTTTTTTACGGACCCTTTATTTTTCCAGCATCACCATCGCGTTGCCATTGCTACCAGGGCCAGTCTTTATCTGGATTCTGCTTCACAAAAATATATGGTGTCTAAGCTGACTTGACTTTTGAAAATTTGGTTTTGCACATTTTTTTTTGGCTTTTTTATTTTCTCCGTCTACCCTTAATCACTTTTACTAGACTTATTTTCTCGCGAAATCATATAAGGCAGAGGGCCGTGAGTATTTTGGAAAATTTTGAAAAATCGAATGGGGTTCAAGGGACACGGGGGTTGAAACTCTTGGCGTAGGCCTTTTTACAAGGAAGTACAATTCCTTAGGCGATTTCTTCGAATCAAGAGCAACTCACCCCGAGGGTAGCAACCCCAAGGAACTTGAAAAATGCCTCGGACCGAATGGACGTGATATTTATATTTATTTCCCACGTGTCGGAAGATCCGGGAAAAATATGTTTTTACCTCGTTCCCGTTATTCTCGGGAATTTTTTTTAGACTTTTTAAAAAAAGCGACAATCCTTTTTTTGACTTATGAATAAAGGGTGTACTGGTCAAGGCCGTGCTTCTCCAAATTTTCCTACCCCTCCAGCGACTAGAGGTGCGTACTGTTTCAGTCACTCCCCCGTGCAGTCGGCACCGATCAATACAACCCCAAACCCCAGTTCGCGTATTTCCAAATCCGGGACTCAAGTCAGCCCCCGAAAGACAGTACCCTCTGCAGTAAATGAATTTGTATCGCTAATACCATCTATTAGAGTTTCAGGGATGGTTTTCATTTATTTTACACGTGACAAAGGTTAATATCATTTTAATTCATTTTTATTCAAATATAAAAGCACAGTTTCTGTGTGTCGTGGATTTAATTTTTTTCAATTCGACACGTTTCACTGTGGATCTTCAGTACTCGTCATATACGATAAAGGGGCAAAGGGGTTGATATGCGATTAGAAAAGTTTACGTGGAAATTTTTATCGAGTTCGGAGAACTTTCAACTTTGACCCCCCTTGAATTTCAACCCCGTTCACGAAGTCTCTTGAGATATCAAATCGATGATTGGAAATATCTTGAACGTGTCTGAAACTTTGTGGAGCCGAGGTTGATCTACAATTTTTTAATGGTAACCCCGTAGCCGATTGAAAACAAAAAAAATTGTTTACCTAAAACAATCTTCTTAATAAAATGTTCAAAGTTACGTTTTTTCTAAAATATCGGCAAAGTTCGGAAACGACATCCCGGTTCCTTTGCTCGCTCACCATGCCAGAATCCTCTAATCTGTTATCGTAAAAATCCTGCTCACTCACTGGTGAGCCGCCAGCTTTAAAGCCAAAGAGGAGAAGAGGCTGCGAGAGGGACGCCGGATTCGCGGTAGAAATTCGGACGGGGGTTTGGAAAAGAGGGTAGCGCGGGTAAAGAGGACTAGGAGGGTTAGAATGTCACCCCTCAGGACTACGGGAGATGGAAGAGTATCAATATCACGCCTCACTGCCACCCCCATTCGATTCCCGGCAGGTCCTTATTATCGGCCCGGAAAAATAATCTTCGAATAGAAATCCTTCACAGGGATGCCAGACTCTGCCGCCTTTGGCGCCATTAATTTTTTCGGATTTAAAGGTCAAATTTCAAGGGTGAAAGGTGAAAGCATCCCCACCGACGTAAAGACTTTTCCTCTCCCATCTCTTGCCTATTGCCAACTGTTCAGAACGAAATTTCAATGAATCCACTCAGCACGTGACCTTTTTAGGGGGGTCAGGTGGGGTTTTTAATTTGAAGGGCTTCCTTTCCCTCGATAGCTAATACTTTCGCGGGCAGTACTCTTGCGCAATTGATTGAATGCTTCTTTACTCACTTTCTTTTTTCTTTTTTAAAGATAAAAAGTGGTAAATACCGTTTTGAGTGATATTACACGAATCTGAGTGAAAATGGTTCCCTTCTTAACATTGATATTATATTTACGTTCATAAAAGCTCGATTCAATATAACTTTCATCCAAGGGAGCAGCATTGTCGTCGACTCCACTTTTTTTTTCATTTTACCAAAAATTTCTTTTGTCTCGTATCAGCCGCGTCCTTAATATATCCGTTGACAGTACGATAAGTTTATTACAATTTTGTGTCTCCCACACTCGCCTCCACTTTTTCTCTTTGACCTTTTTTTTTAATAGCAGACGGTTTTTTATTTTTACCAATTAACTTTTTATTTCTTGGTTCATACTTGGACATTTCGTCGAACGTATTTTTGATTGATCTTTTATTTCATCACTTTTGAGGACCAATCATGAATTTCACAAAGAATCATGCACGTGGCTCATAATCTGAGATGGCATAAAGCACCCCTGTACGCAAAATTGAAGACTCATTAAAAGCAGAAATGATTAAACTTTTTATAAGGGATGATGGGGCAAAGCGAGGGAGTGGAGGATGGAGGGTCGCCCGAAGGGCAGCGTAAGCGTAGCAAAGTATTTAAGCGGGGTTGTTTTTACGAAGGCTTTGAACTTATTAGTCCACAACCTGAGGGAATATCTTCTGGCTGTCGGCACATCATGAGAAAATTATTTTTTCCTAGAAAAGAAATTCCATTATCATTTTTATCATACACCCTCTTCTCTCCAACAGACTCAAACCTTGTTTCCACATTTTTTTTACAATTTTCATTTTTCATTCTCATTTACTCCACGAACTACCTCACTTAGCCTGCTATTACTCGCCCTTAATACACTTCAAAAATTAATATTCACGGCGGTTCATATAACTTTCGATTTATTTCATTAATTTACAAGTATCGTCAAATTTCGAAAATAATAAAAATATCCAAGACTATTTTTTTTTTATTTCCTCATCTACCCGACCTCCATTCCGTGGTCAAGAATTTTCCAAAATTATTTTGGACATTCGGCTTACCCCTGTTAGGCTTTTTAGAAACGTGACGCGTTTGAAAATTTTTTGTCAATCCCTGCCTTTCCGGAACGCCGTCTAGTCCGTACATAATCAACGGGACGAAATTGAATCCCGCTGAGATTCTTGCACTTTTATTTCTCATCCGGCTTTATTGTCATTCCATTTTCATTCCGGAACTCCATCAGCGCGAAGCACCGACCGGTGGTACGCGCATGCGCCTTAGTCAGACTTCAACGCACTGACACACAAAAGGGAACCGCTCCTCCCTTTACGGAACCCCTCAAATTCTTTTCCTGAGAAGGACGGTCGACTTGGCAATAATTAGTATTTGCTTCCTCGCTTCGGCATAGTCCTTCTTCTACCCAGCTTTCCCACCGTCACTTCTCCACCCCAGAATTCCCGCCCCGCGGGTCCCCATCTCATTTCCAGTCTCGTTCCTCGCACTTGCTCTCATTAATTATCTGAAATTCGCGTGGGCATTTGAGCCAATAAATTTACTCTCGAGGTATTACCCTTTAATGAGGAGGAATTGAGGTTTGGTCGGAGATTGGATGTAGCGTTGAATTATTAAATAGGTTGCAGAAAAATATATATTATATCCACTGTGTATATGAAATATATCACATATCTATATACATAATATATAAAAATATATATTGTTGAAGAAAATTTTTTTGCAACATTTCATATAAGGTTACTAATTTTTTATGGTCTACTTTAGTTCATAATATCTTGAATATTAAATATTATTAAAATAATATCTTGAATACAAAATTTTCCCGTTATGGAAGTAAAAGTACTTTCCTTCGTAGTGCCCCAACATTTCCTACCCTACCGCCCTTCCGATAAACCTACGTGACCGACTGAACGCGATCAGCAAGTTCTCCCCGACGGAAACGCCGAGATTCTTATACAAATTAATTCAAATATTTGGGGTTGCAAAAGCGAAACTCTGCGAGCGAAGCTATCGCTTTCACCCTCCCTCATATTTTCCGTCATTCCACTTGTAGCCTACGACAGCTTCACTTCCGTTCACTTTCACTTCGTACTGTATGATACCGTGGATGAAGCCATGCCTGAGGGATGCGACCCTTAACCCTTTTCTGACTGGAATATTAACGAGTCCTGTATTACAGTATATCTGTATGATATATAAAAAATTTGTAAAAAAATTATATATTTCCAATATTTATCAATCGTTTTAATATATTTGTAACTTACTCGTATAAACAAAAAAAAATTTATTCGTACCCCATTATCCAATGCAATGACCTTTTATAATATCATCCCTTGTCCCGAGTGAATATGCGAAAACGCGCATGCGCCACCCTACCCTGCAGGTGCGCCAACGTTGCACGTACCAGGCACGACGTTGGATTTTATTTTATCGCCACGAAACGATCATGGGGCCAGAAAATGTGAAAGCGGTCCTTAACACCGCAGGTACAAGGTGTTCCAAAAGTGGCGGCAATTGGTGTATCATAGGGCGTCTACAAGGACAGTAAAGTTTAGGGGATGATTGCGGTAACCTAAAAGCTCCTCGTAAAACGCGACATATATCACCCTGTACAGAAGTATATACGTGTAATATGCCGTTTAGGTTGAAGCATTAAAGCTCAAAGGGGGATGGTTAAAATTTCGTGAGGTAATAATTTCAAAGCTTTTCATCCCCACCGTACGCGTTATTTTTGGAAATCCAGTGTTCGGCGAATAATTAATAACGCTTTCTACCAAGCAATTGGGATCAATCTCTCGATGGCTAATATCACGATTTTCATCCCTTAAAAGCATCCCTCTAAACATAAAACTTATTTGACGCCTATCGTCTCTATCTATATGCTTTTCTCAGAATGTACCTGGAAGCGTCTTTCTACTTCAAAAGCACTCGAGAAAATTCACTTTCACCCTTCGATCGTTCTCGGTTCGCTTCTAACGGCGTAGTCGCTCACGGTGTATATACGAGTTGACTTAACTCGCGCTATGCAAAGGGATGGCCTAAGGGTGAGAACGAGGAAGAAAGATTTCGTCGAAACGTGCCGGGCCTACCGATTTCCTTGGTAATACATAATATAATACACCTCGGCAATCTACATAATACGCCGAGCTCTGCTCTCCCATTGTCTACCACGGAGACCTTCACTTTCTTCCCTTCTTGCCGACAGTCTCCCATCTCGGCAATTC
>NW_014332944.1:272841-337924 GCF_000341935.2 Cephus cinctus | reverse complement strand
CCCCCCGGCAATATTAATGAAGACTTATTATGCGCGGATGCCACGGCAGATTATTATTTTAACGCCACGCTGGAGACGATCCAAAGGTTTCTTAAGAATTGGCATTACGGGTATAAAGGATATCTGTTAGTATCCCCTGTTGCTGGGATCTGTTTGGCGAATTTTGATTTTGAAATTTTGAAAAAAAAAATTTTTACGTATTTGCCTGCGTCGCAGAGGCAGTACTAGATCGCGTAGATCGAAATGGAGTGCGACGGAGTGGAGAATATTTTTTTACTCAAAAGGGTTGGGGGTTTTGAATTCAAGAGTGAGGGTGATAGAGGCCAAAAAAATTATTTTGAAAAAGTATGTTACGGTGGGATCGAAAAATACTGGTGGGTTTTTTCTGTTTAGCGAAGGGGTTGTAGATCCACGTTGTCCCCGAGGGTTGCGAACAAGTTCGAGCCGCGACACTACGTCACGTACGTCAAATATATGTATGGATTCAGATATATGTATACATACTATATATGGACATGTGGCGTAATATGCCGACGTGGAGTTAACGCGAGTTCCGTGCTTCGTGACTTTTATTCTCCGTAGGGATTTTTCATTGGCTCGTCGAGAGTTGGCAATTTTTTTTAACTTCCCTCCCTCGCGTAACAATGCGGACAATGACTTATGTACTATGGGACGAGCAGAAAGGAGCGTCCAGTTATGGGATAGAAGAGTTGTTACCGGACAGCTCTTTGGGAGGGAGAAAATTTTGTAATTTTTCTTTGTTAATTACACTCCGCAACCATTTTTTTTTATTACTACTTTTTTCCCCCATTTTTTAACGCCACTTCGTTACATCCGTAATTCACAATGAATCCGCGTTGCTAGGTCACTAAAAATTGTTGAGAATAATTAGATGCGTTTTAGAACGCGAAATTGACTTACGAGGAAGCAATGAAACATTGAATTATTTCCGATACAGTGGCGTTGGCATTAGTTTTGGTTTTTGTAATACGAATTTTCTTCAAATTTTTCTTTTTCGTTTGCATTTTGCGTTATACGTTTAATTAATATCAAATTTGTAAATATGACGTCACAATGCAGTACAGTCACGTAAACAAGCACACTGGATCCCTCCAGGACATTATATCACGACATTGTTTACAGCCTTTAACATTTTTATAGATCCCACCTACGTATATACCAGTTGGCAAATGAATTCTGAATTTTCAATCGGCAAAAATAGAAATTCCATCATACATTTTTCCGACTTCAAAGGAACATCGAATTTCCAACCGGAAGTCGTTCACGATAATTGAAAAGAAGTTATTTGAGAAGACCGCAGGCCCGTTTGCGTTTCCGACCTCACTTCCGGCATCCAGTTGCTGGGTGGAGGGCTGTTTATAAATTTAAAATGAGGCACGCTGACACGTTGGTACTGTCCTACCACCTTCTTTCCACTTTTAAACTAAACTTCATTTTACGTGTATTTATATACCTATTCCCCATGGCAGTTGCCGCTCAAGAGACGTATAAAGGCGCGTAAGGGTTGAATTTATAAGAGCGCAGTCTACTAAGGGATGAATGGGTCTTTTGACATTTCTTCGGCACCCTCTCTACACGCACTGTCGACTTCCTGAAGACTGAACGGACGCGACTCCCTTTGATGAGCATACCAGTATACGCGCAAGTACGCATCGACGTACCCACACGTGTCAGACTGTTAAATATACGCAAGTAGTACTTGCCTTACTATGGTCAGACATGCCTGGGTACGCGGAGGGTGGATCGCACATACGCATACACGTGTTAACACGTACGTGCCGTTTCGCGAATGTCTTAGGTTAATGAATGACTTTAATTTCACACCCCAGAAACATTTCGCTGGGACGACGGAGTTGGAGTAAGGGGGGATGGGGCCAGTCATCCCCTAACCAACCCTTACGAAAATTCCAGCCGCCATTTTGTCAAATTATTTTTATTATTATTTCAACTAGCCGACTGAGTTTTGATAACTCGAAGCACGTGGCACGAGATTAGAATTAAGGGTGTTTCGAATTTTTTATTAAATTATGTCAACGGTGGCACGCGCTTCTTAGGTACTTTTTTGTCGTTTTCTAGAATTGCTGTTTGAGTCTAGTGGGGGAGTCTTGTATTATTATTATTCGGTATTTTGAAATCGATGCCTAAATCGTATCTGCTTATCAGGCTTGCCTTGTAAATTTATGATAACGACCGATTGCTTGTTGTATAGGAAATACAGATTCTTTGTATTGTTTATTATTATTGTATAGTGGGAGCAACTATTGTTCGTCAATGGGTAATTGTCGACAAAGGACGTATAATTTTCGATTTTATTTGGCTTTAGGGTTTTTAATCAGATTTTTGTTGATTAATTATTTTGTATATTCATTATTTGGATATATGCAGCTTTTTATGTTGTTAAATTCTCTTTAGCTTTTCCCAATGCTTTTTATATGGTTTTGTTTAATTATCTTGCACTAACCGATTTCCATCTGTCCACGTACATGTCAATGTACGTTGCACGTTTACCATGCATACGGTCTTGAGATATCTCTATTGACACTAAGCAAACTGCTTGCTTCCATATAGTAGTGGCTACCATACTACTGGTAGTTTAGGTGGAGGCCGATAATGCATGCGTTATCAGTATTCGGTTCGAAGTCAATATTGGTACGCAGCAAGGCGTTTCCAGTGGAATTTCCATAAAGGTCTGTGCCGTTTGGACAATATGGAAATGTGAAAGTGAAAAACAAACGGATGGCTTTGGAGAAGAAAAAGGTAAATTAGAAGTCTGACGAGGGTGACCGCGCGGGGGGGGGGTGGAGGGGTCAGGTAAAAATTCAAATATCATCAATTCGTATCGGCAGTTGTGCCCCTGAGGAATTTAAAGAAAAAAATGTTTTATTTGCACTACGTTTCGGGAGGATTCCGCTAGGTGGAACTAGTGAGGAAAAAAATTTTTTTTTTTTTTTAAGAAAAATCTCATTTCCGAAACAGTAACAAATATGGCGACTAACTGGTACAAAAGGGCTCTGACGTTTTGCGGTTCTCCAGCGGCCTCTTTCCTGGTTAGCACCGGCTTTTGCCGATCGATGTTTCCACCCTCGTGGATTGCGAGGCGCTTTGTGTGCCTTCCTGTACTTCCCATACACGTAGCACAATCAGCGGCAGGTGTTTACCCAGTCTGATTAACATTGTTCCTGCCACTGCTACGGGATAAGGCGGTTAGCCATAGAAAGGTTTATAGGCGTGGATATGGTAGGAGCTATCGAGCCTTTGTAATCCATCTAGTGAACGGTATATATACTTAGCACGGACACGAACCTCACTCGAGTCGCAGTTTTCAAGTAGAATACAAAATTTGGTTATTTTTTAAAGTTCACAAATATTTATTGACATTCCGGATTATTACGTTCGTATATGAATTTTGTATGTATTATATATATATTAAATAGAATATTTCATGAAGGAATTTTCAAAATGACCAGGATTTATTTTACAATTTTTTGCTATGGTTTCTCGCGTTATTTGTTACTCTTTGATTACATATTACTCACAGTCTCTGTACTTCGATTTTCTTTATTCTTCTCTTCCCTTTATCTCATACCGACCTGTACGGTTGAGCGACTCGCGAGACTCTCAGGAATGGCGGATTACTCGCTTTACGAGATCCCGCCTGAGCTTTGCGTCAGCACCCGGTAGCTTGGGAATTATTGGATTCTGCTATGAAAATTGGAATTGCATGACCGAGGTTGGTACGACTGAGAACTGGTGAGATTGGTAGGCGCATTCAAGAATTTCTGAAATACGAAAGATTTTTCTACGGTTAATTTTACGGGAAATTTACGCCATAATGCTTTCATACTCTATACACACATATGTAGGATATATACATACGTCATAGTCGTATAACCCATAGAGACTTTTTATTGTAAAAGTACCCATTTTATTATCCATGAATTTTTTGATAATAAAAAAAATGAAATTTTTATTTTAAATTCTTATTTTTTGACAAAATCAGGCTCTGTCGACTGATGAATTATGATGGTGGTCGCAATGTAGAAGTATTGCGATCCAGGAGGATAGGTATGGGACATATCGTAGGAATTGGTTTATCAGCTTCTGGACGAATGAAAAATGATCAATTTCCGTAGCACGAGTGGACACCATTTGTTATCGGTCAGTCGATGGCCGATAAGGTAACTCGCCGTCGGTCGGAAAGCGAGCTTTTACACGAAGCTTTTCGGAACGTCACAACGACGTCGATATGAGCGGCGCCATCTGGCGAGTGGGAAACTTTACCATTTCAGGGTAGTTCACCCTCGTGGAAATACCCATTTGTAGATGAAGATGTCGCCACTGTTGATCTCCGAGCTCTTACCGGCCTTTTCCCGTCAGATATAACATTTTCCCTTGATTTTCCAAAATTATCTTATCACAGTCCAGATTTCAAACTTTTCCAAAGATTTGACATTAATTTTATGTACGGATAAAACATGGTCAAAATAATAAGTAAATTAAAATAATTATTATTTACAAATTAACAAGTGGATATGTTTTAACGTAACCTAACCCAACCCCTATCTTTTTCCGCTAAATTTTATATTGTACATCCCTACGTGCGTCGCCCTTTCGTGCTTGCAGAAAATAATGCTTTTTTTACAGGGAGCTTTATTTCGCCGACGTTCAGACCCGTTCGTACTGAGTGAGACTGGATTTAATTAATACCTACCCCTCCGCGATATTAAGGGTAATCCACCCCCTGTCCCAGTACGAGTTCACTTGAGTGAAAATTAAATCAGAGTTTATTTGTCATATCCGCGTCTGCTTTTTATCCCAGCTACTTTTGTGGATTAACACTTAACTCCCGTCTGACTTTGTCGGTGTCTAACTACTTATTATTAACAGACGAGACCTTGTTCTCTTTGCATTCGGAAAACAACCCCAAAACAATTGCTAAACTGGCAGCTTCATTACCAAGATTAATCAGCATTGATTTCGTTTATACAATCTCGAAAAAACAAATGGATTTTATTTTCAAAAACCTCATCACCATCTTTTTTCATTTGATCACTTCGAGCTTACCAGCTACCCTGTTCGATTTAATCCTAAACTTTTTTCCCGACCCTTGAACTTTCCCCACGATCCGATCTTTCACGTTAAAATTGTTTAAGAACCGTCACGTTGGTATGCCTGGCCCGTGACAAGTGTCCGTGGCAATACGTGTTATTTCGCAAGAAACGGATCCATTTTGAAGGCCCTGACCCTTAAGTGATATGTGCTCGGAATACAAAGGGACCAGTCAGGAATAAGAGGTGATACTTGCTGACAGGGGGAACAGATCTGCTCTAAGATGTACATGTGTTTCCCATTCATCGATCTTACCAACCAAATATATACAGAAAAGGAATGTGTATATAAGCATACCCATATACTGATATATACAATATACAGTGTATATATAACGAAACATTCGTCATATATCATTCAATTCCTTTTATCCTTTCACTCCTTCACTTTCTTGTATTATCAACCTTCCTCTTATTCCATGGCACTTCGGCATTTCTCTAGGATGCATCTAGCAATATAGCTAGAACCTCCATATAGGTACAAGCCTTGGGTACCTACCTATCTGCCTGCTTGCCTTCAATTTCCTGCATATATTTCAAGTTACACTTGACTTTCTTTTTTTTCTTCCATTTCTCATTTCTCTCATTCGCCTCACCCCCATTTCTCCCTATTCCTCTTTTCTCCACGATTCCTTCGCTTTACTTCTGTTCGGGTACCTCAGCCACTCGCCTGGGCTTCTTCCAACCTTTGTAAGATACTTTTCTTCCAGAACGTTGCGTCGACAATCGTATTCCCCCGGCTCGCTACGTTCAATCTGGCTGCGTTATACGTATGTGCCGTGCAGGACCGGGGTTGGTGTGCCAGATTGGAAAATCTGTTATACGAGAAAGTTCACAAGCGAGTTTTCCTACTCGTAGCATAGCGCATTATCCAGGATAGGAGGATCGCGTAAGCAGTGGATTGTAGCGATAGAAATTTTTGTAAAATTAAGAAAAAAAAAATGTTTTTCGAAATTTGTCACACGTGACATTACTTTTGACTTACGCTCTGCCGTTACCTGGGAAATGGGATTGGGCCTGATTTGAGGGATAGGTCATCGCTGTAAATCAAATCTGGCGCACGTGACTTTAAACCGGTGCTTTTGTTAGAACGGTGGTAGTGGGAGAAATGGGGAGTATTTTCTTTGAGCTTAATGAAGTACGATAATGAATCAACAGGTGTCTACGTCTTTGTAGGATCAATCCTTTCGCTCCGTCATCTCCTCGTTTTCGTTATACAAATTTTCTATCATAGGCAATCGTTTCTTGTCTTTTCAGTAATTTTTATTTTTTTACTTTATTACTCCTGTATTTTATGACCAATTTTTTAAGTCCCGTTTAATAGAAAATAAATACAAAATAATCTACAATTGAAGTGACCGATGTCAAAGGGGTGGTAGAGCGAGTCGTTTGACTTCTGGGTGTTACAGTGTTCGCACGTGTTTCGCGAATTGCAGTAACGTTAAGGGTGTGGCTGTGCTTTCGCAGTCTTGTAAAATCTTTGAATTTTATTACCCTGGAAAATTGAAAAGTCTAAGCTGCAGAGGGATGAATTCCGCTGGGCTGAATGTACGTAGCCGGTAAATTTTCTAAAGGGTTGCTCGGTTTGGTTGGGGTGCGTGTGATGAGAGGTGGAATTCACGGGATGTACGTATATAGAGCGGAACTGTAGCGGCAATCCACGGCAGAAGGGTAGTTGGCTGTATATGGCAGTGAAGTCTACTGTCAGAGCAAAGGGGATGGTGTTGAAATATAAAATAAATATCTTAAACCCTGTGATCCACGGTTTAATTAAAACTTGATCCTGCGTCTGATACGCCGACAAGATTTCACGGATCCAATTTGCCCGCCGGATAATTCTCCACCCCTTTCATCCCTCGACGCGATTATCATCTTTTTATATGTCAGTCTGGCTCTAGTCGCCGACCCTCTATCAATAACGCGGTAGATGCTTCGTGGGGCGGGAAGAGGATTGGCGGAGGGTTGCTACTGTAAATTCTCACAGGAAAATCTAGATATGAAATCGACAGATTACAAGTGTGGTAAAACAAAAAATCTTTGTTAATTTCGTTATTAGTTCTTGATTCCCTAAGAGAGAGAAAATAATAAGAATAAGTTGAATTTAATTGTTCCTATAAAAGTAATTCTTATCGTATCTTCTCAAGCTCATAAGATTCTTTCAATCTCTTGAACCCCTCTTATCTTAAACTCGTATCACCCTGAAAACTAGCTCCACTCCAAGTTATGGTGTTTTCCGGGCACAAAAGGCACGTGGATTCCACTTGTCGTGCCAAGAGCCACTTCTCAATGGACCAATCTCTTGGAAACTTTATCATCCCCAATTTCCAATAAGATATCGAAATATAGATTGTCGAACCAGTTGTCGTTGTAGCCACTAGTACCAGTACCGAAATGTAGCTATGGAATACTTATCAAATTGAGTGTACACGTAGCTGAGGTCGTTACGATTTTTTTTTAAGGGTGGTAGTACAGATTAATTTATTTTTTTCCTAGCTTAAAAATATATGGCACATCGGAACTCGAAGTTCGAGATATTTCAAAACCACTTTTCAGGCCAATCACGAACGTCCATTTGTATCATGGATTTTAAAATCCATTTTGTATCAAGATAAACCTTCTATCCATATCGGTGTAATGGCTGGTCATTTTATTTTGATTCACAGTTGGGCTGATTCTCAATGAACCCTACTTTGCGTACTGCGTTACTTGGGAGTCAATCACGCGTCAATGTGAATTTTAGATCGACTGTCAACTTGCAGATGTACAATGGTTACAAAACGCTTACTAATGCTTACAAAACATTTATAAAAACGTTGAAATACACAAATAACAGATACTGGAGATCAAATCAAGATTTATCTGTCAAAGTTTCAGCAATTTCATATTTAATTTTTACATACGCATAACACACTATTTGCATATGTTTAGTTCTATCTCCAAATATGAACAAGACTCATGATACAGTACAGGAGAGTTGAACTTTCGTTATTGACACTGTCCAGATAACGTAATTGTAAGTGATTGAAATGTACGTTTTCGTTTTCGGTTTACACATCGCCCTTCCCACATTGCCAATTATCGGAAATTCATATTCTTTCAACAATTTTCGAATTATCGTAAAAAAAATATTGCACAACAGCTCGATACGACAATGAAAAGAAGTCAGAGTAAATTTCCAAGTAAAAATAAAATTCCAAACTCTTCGGCTCAGAAATTTTATTTGTTCAATCCGAAGTGAATATAAAATTTGGAATTTCGATAAATTCGAATTTATCAGTTTTTTCTCACCATCGTGTTCGCTGCGGTGTAAGTGTGGAGTTTAATGAAAGTTACTTTTGACCGACCGTGAAAAAAACCAAAAAGTGCACGCGTCGCTCGCGCGTTGTTCCTGGTTATCCTATAAATTTCCTTACCCTCTGTAATTAAGGGCTGCTTTGTTCGATCTCGAAGGAAACTCAGTGAAATCGGCGGCATATATATCTGTGGCCAGCGACTGTGCTGTGTAATTCTCAAGGGCGGAGAGGGTGAATTGGGGTGGGATTGGTAGAGAATCAAGGGGCGTGCGAGAGCCAATCCATCAGAAAGAGCTGCTGCTAGCTGCCACCGACAGACCTTTGCCCCCGGCGCGCCGCCAGTTTCAACCCCTAGAACTTTAGGGTAGAATAGGGCAGGACTCGGTGCAACATCGGTCCGATCTTCATCCTGCGTCCTTTTAACCGCTTTTCATCTTTCCAATTGTCGCGGTATTTTGATTTTGAATTTCTTTTTACCCTCGTAAAAAAATGGCATACAAAAGCCTTGCACAGGTAGAATTTTAATTCGTGCGGCAATTACAGATTTTTAGGTAAAACAGTAAACCACCCCTGGTGTCTAAACTCAAATTATAGATTTTTAATTAATTATCCATCGATCGGTAACTTATATGGATTTCATATAATAACTTGTCTGTTAATATTTCTACATTTACCCTATTATTGATATATTTTCACATATTTTTTTTTACATCATCATCATCGTCGCCTAACATATATTTCACATGGTCCAGTGTTACCTAGGTAACACTTTTATCTGCTACAATGTGCATTGAATTTATAATTGAAAAATTATTAATGTCCTTGATAACGATTTTCATAAAATCCGTCATTAGTTTAGTATTGATAGTAGTCGCTTACTTGGATTTGTAAAATCCACTGCTTCGTCCACATTTACGTACTAACCCAACCCTAAGCCATTTGCGCTTTCGGTGATATTAATATTTCGACTCGTAAGTAAGAGCATCTCAACGTTAAGACCTCAGTGCATAACCCAACAGATCCTAAGATCTCTAAGATGAAGACGAGAGGTGCGTCTGATAAGGACGAAAGAGGATAGAGAATTATTAATCATGGCCAGGATCTCATAAAGCTGCGTTTAAGCTCGGCACAGTGCATCGTTTATTACCAGTTTCTCCGTGTGCTAAGCCGCACAAGTAATACACGTGTTCGTATACACCGGCGCCACCTCGTAACAGAAATTGCATACGAAGTACTTGGCGAAATAAAAAAAAATGCTTACCCTCGTCGTACCAGGTTACTGACCATAAAATCGCATGAATTAAAAATTATCAAAAAAAAAGTAGTAGAGAAGCTTCATTAAAAATTTTCAAAATTTTATCTTTCACGAAATGATATTTCTTCCCCTGTACCACTTAATATGTGCAGTTCTGAATTTTGGTTTTATAAAATTTTTTCCCTCTCTTCTTTCTCCGTCCTTTTCACGTTCCTTAACACGCCTTCAAACGCCCTGGACACTCTCGACATAATTCGCCGTAAAATTCAAAAGTGACGCCAGCGAGTTCAAGGGTGTTTGTTCCCTTTGACTTTGTCGCCCTCGTATGGGATCTGGAAATAAAGTTTAACAGGTAACTTCCCACCCTGAAATATATTTTGTTCTCCCCTTTGAAACGACAAAGAAAAAAGTCCCAAGTACGAGCCCTTACGTATTGTACCGTTCAAAAATTCCCTGCTTCTCTTCCCTGAGCTTTTACCTCATTTTCCCATTCTCCAATTTTACCAGTCGTTTCCCACTCTCACTTTCACCCCTCGCCCCCTCGACCCCCCCGCAAGCCTCTTTTTAGTAACTAGACTCCCCGCACGCTCCGGCACGCGTGTCGCTTTCCGTGCCAAGGGCTGCTAGCATGCACGTGACACGCCAAGGGGTGGATCAAGGAGGTTGCCAATAGAGGGGGTAGCCCTGTAAACTAAGTAGTACACGATGAGGAGGGTCAGGATGCAACTGAGGGATTACCAGCTTTGGTTATTGTTCCCTTGCAATTTACCGTAAATCACCATTAAGTCTTGTTTCGTGTTTCATTTAGGACTCGAACGTAGTTCGAAATTAATATTGAAAATTCAAAATAGTTACGCCACTGAAATACCTCAAGTAAATTCTTCAGAGTCCATTAACACAAATTTCATTCCCTTAATGTTCAATCCTTGAAATATATACTAATCCAAATTCTCTCATGGGTCCCTCAAGTGTTTCCCTGTTCCTGTAATACGATAGGTAACACGACGTAAAGTTCAAATCAACGTCTCTGAGATTTCCTGCTCCATTCCCGAGGTTTCAGATTGGCCTGGCAGGCCTCGTCGAGGATGCGAGGATATTAGCGTTAGGTAAGCCGTCAGATTAGATCCCCCAATTCCCATTTGTCTGTAGCTCGGGCACTGAAGTAAGGGGGGCGAGGTGGACTGGGGGTCGAAGGGCGGCAAGAATAAGAGCGACAGATATAGAAGTAGAGGAAACCGTGACTCTCTCTCTCTCTCTCTCTCTACATCTTGGGAAATGTACCAAGATAACGGATCCAATTCCAATAAAGTTTAGCACGTGAGCTGACTGACAGCAGTCAAATTATTATATAACCACCGTCTACCGAGCGTGCCGCACGATCTGGCCTTAACGTTCGCTAAAAGTTATGAGGGTCCATGATCAATTCTAAGGGCGCAGTCATTGAAACGGAACCAGAATCAGGCCCGACGATTCCATACGTTATTTTTACTTCGTCGACCTAAAAGAAATTCAAAATTTCATTTCGCTATTGTATCGTTAGGTCAGACCCCCCCGGACTACCCATTCACTTTTACCGGTCTGCTACCCGAATCGTCTAATTTACAATACGCAGACGTACCTGGTATCCCGATGGCTCAATATCCTAGCGAAGGAATTTTCGGATATTCAATAACTTAAATTATTATATATATAGATTCTCTGAACTATGCTAATTAAGGGTTAGAACTTATGCAATTCAAGTTTGAGGAATCCGGATAAGGTTTTACAAAAAGAACATTGGGATTCAATATCACGAATTTCTACATATTCATTACCAGGCAGCGTCTCCGACGAAATTGAAAGTATTTTGAATTCACGTGGATAAATTCGAGCAGCACGAAGTCTTGCGTCATCGTAGGTTCTAATCGCGCCAAGTGTTTCATTCATTTCTCATGAAACATCCTGGCGTGTCTGGTTGGGCACGGGCCCTTACTACTGGGCATCATCCACATCACGGAAACGTGCCACCCTGTAATGGCTACGTTTTAAAGAGATTGGTTATAGCTCCATCTGTTGAGAAATTACCAGGTTGACTCATACCGTTATTTCCCGCATATGGTATGATATATATAATTTATACTCAATATATATATAATACATATAATACGATACACGAATACAGAAACGTGAAAAAGAAAAAAAAAAAAACTTAAATCCATCAAAAGAGCTCGTTAAAGAATCTTTCATATCGATTATATGCGTTTACTTGACGTAACGCGGCTTACATAAATATAAATAAAATAACAAGAAAGGCAGATTCAATTCCGACAATTTTTTCAAAGAAACGAAAAAGATTCCATTGACGTAACATATATATATATACACGACACGCGACACATAACACGAGCTAGCGTACATATTGATTGGACTTTGTTTCTCTCTCTCTTCCTCTCTCTCTCTCTCTTATTTCTCCCTGTTGCACGTACACCGAATGACGCCGTATTATCCCCCACTCACCCACCGTTTGGTATACTAAAGAATACGAGAACACGACGTGAAATCGCTCGCGTGCCGCATGAATCATCATTCATTTCGTGTTACGCGACGTGCGCTGTTGGGCACGTCCATTGGCCAGAAGGCTCAGGTTATCTGCGAATCGGTTTACATGACTGGCATCTGATAAGCAGTCCTATACGAGACACGGATACCCCGTTATTTACATGGGTTTTCCACCTTTATTATATATTTGTCGTATACAGTAATTTTTTTCTTCGATCCCTCTTTTCCCCCCAGTCTTTCGATATTTATCTTTTACTTATGCATATATATATATGTGTGTCACTGTCAGAGCGATTAAATAACATACGAAAACTTGGCTAAGTGATTCACTGTGACAATTATTATCTAAAAATGTATCATCGATTATTTTCGATAGGTATCAATTATTTTGAATCCCTTTTTTTTTCTATCTCAGGCAAAATTCTCTATTGGTCTCATCAATCGAGAATAACGATTAGGTTCGTTTGGTCTGATCGGGAATCGGTACCGTTGTAACGGAGACAGACAGGGAACCTGCATATCATGATTTTTAAGTGAACCCATCTCTGTCATTTGAAATTTCCACTATCTTTGTTCAATTCGTCCGATGGGATATCTTAGTGAAAGGGAGGGCGAAGGAGGGGAGGAACGTCACCCGTCGCGACGCTCGTACGAAAAGGGGGAAGATTTGTACTTTTTTTTTGCCCGAATGTATTACGATGACAAAGTATCAACGGCGGATCGCGGATTCAACCGGAAGGGATGCCTGACTGTAGCTACTGGTTGGCACCACTGGCTGCCCTGGATGTAAAGGATCCATGAGGGTGGCAGCACCGGGCGGTGGCAGTGGGTATCAAACAAATTGAGTGGAGTTCCGGTGCCCGGCTCGTTTATAATGATATCAACGTTCCTGTCCACGAACACTATCAAAATCCTGACGTCCTATGCGTTTTCACACTCCCCGCATTCTATATCCACGATATAAAAAAAAAACCTATCGTTACCGGCATCCCCCATTACAATAGCGAAGAGACTTATCTCCGCGTTAGTCCACGTCAACTTTCGGTATTTATCATGAGTATTTATGAAACAAATTTTTCAAATTTCAAACGACCGAAGGACCTTCCTCGTAACCACCAACGGGACGGTTTGGGTTTCGATAACGGATTTATCTTTTTTTTGTCGCTGTCAAAAAAAAAATTTTTTTTATTTTGATTCCATCTTTTTTTTCTGACTGGGATTGCACGTACCTTTATCTAGGGCTGGTACGCAGATACGCGTTACCGAAGAGTCCTTTGTGTCGGCGCATACGTTCCATTCCGGATCGGTTACAGGGCGGTGAGTTTTGGTTAGCAGCCGGAGATGGTTTTTCCTCTGGCGGTGCGCCGACGGTTCCGCCCGGAGGATTTCGTTTCGCTGCGGCGACACTAGCTGCCCGTGGTCCCGGGCTACCGATCTCACCCCCCAATCCCACACGATGATTAATGACCTCCCACTTTGATATATCGCCATCATTTTTCACGCATAGATGGGACCCGTTGATATTCCCTTTGCCACACGCACACGGATTCACCGCGTTCCGCAACGTGTTCTGGGATACCTAACCTCAACTCGCTGTCTAGGTACGAGGAGTCCGCGTTTCATCCGTTTCACGGTAAACCTTCAGTGTCGGGTTGGAATCATGGATTTTATCGTTTGCGTGAGAATTTCATTTGAAGTTACCATTGGGATGTATATGTATTTTTTGGATATATAGCCTTTTTGTAATTTGACTCTTGTCATAAGAACTATCGGTATGGTATCTCGTATATGGGTTTTAATGTTTGGGTTTGGTTTTAATTCAAAAAGGATGCTTTGAGTATGCGAAATTCTTATGGGTTTTGTTGTTATTATTATGGTATACAGATTAATTTGTCTAGGTACGAGGAGTCTGCGTTTCATCCGTTTCACGGTAAACTTTCAGTGTCAGGTTGGAATCATGGATTTTATCGTTTGCGTGAGAACTTCATTTAAAGTTACCATTGGGATATATGTATATGTATTTTTTCGATATATAGCTTTTTTGTAGTTTGACTCTTGTCATAAGAACTATAGGTATGGTATCTCGTATATGGGTTTTAATGTTTGGGTTTGGTTTTAATTTAAAAAGGATGCTTTGAGTATGCGAAATTCTTATGGGGTTTGTTGATGTTATTATTATGGTGTACAGATTAATTTGAATGATGCTAGAGTCACGTGAGAGAATGACAGAACGAAGTTTTATATTAAAATGACTGGAATACGGTGGGCCGTCATTAATTATTAGGCACTTAAGGTGGGAGATTTAGGATCTAATCCGTTAATCTTGCGAGATTGTCGTGTAATGTGTTTAACCACAGCGGTCTTCGTCAAAGAGGATTAGAAAATCTGTTCTCTTTTCGCCTCGAAGTGAAAATTTTGTAACGGGCACCCTCTTTTACGGGTACGAAAGTCGAGCTTAAATTGTGATTTTACCATGTGGAAAATTGTATGATCTTTGTTTTTTGTATTAATTTTTTTTTTCGAATCTGATATTAGGTTGGTTACTCTTACGTGCAGTCGAACGAGGACTATCAGGATTGCTGATGTAAATGGTGGATTGGGGGTAGTGAAGTTTTCGTGGATGAGAGATTGAATAATTCAGAAGCGGCTTGGCCAGCTATTTTCGATCGTGGAAATGGATGTAGCTAAATCGTAATTTTTTATTTTAATTCACTGAATTTCGAGAAAATTTAAATATTCAAAATAATAATTTTATGTAAGTACATCGGCAATGATATATATATTCAGATCGTCTTATCCGCGAAACTTGATACTGCATTATCCGAAGAACCCTGTCAAGAATGATCTACCGGAGGGTTAAAATTCGGTAGAACAAAAAAAAAACTACCCTTCACGTTCCTCAAGACTCGACCTCATCCGAAAATAGCGCCTAAAACGAGTGAGCCAAGTAAAATAAGGGTAGTTTCCCAAAGTGATTTCGACGGGCTTCAAAAAAATATTTGAGTGGTTGTCGCATTGGTTGCGTACACATGGGGACGATAATGGAGTCATTTTATCACGGTTATCGCGAAGTAGATTCTGCATGCGACAAGACGTCGTTACGGCGACACCCCTTTGAACCCCCTTTCAACCCCTCGACTCGCATCTCTAAAACCTTCTACCACTATCATCCGCTACTGTATCCCCACGATTTAGCCCCCCCTAACCTCAGCCCCTTTTCCAGTCCTCCGCATCCCTCTGCCACTTGACACTAGACGCTCTTCTGTCTAAAGTGCAGTCGCTGCATCTGCATCCCTCAAAATCTCAGCCGGTTGGATAACTTCGGCCGTTTCCTACTACCCCCCTTCACCTTCGTACCCATCGGTCTGGCTTAGCACAAAACCATCATATTCCAATGGCACCGTACCTAGTGCTACTGTGCCATTACCCAGCGCTATTCCGTTCTATTTGAACCCTCTACCCTTGCGTCCCATATATAAAGGCATCATACATAGTCGGCCGGACTACTTTGACGAACGAGTAGGACCGGGACCGCAATGCGGACACGCCAGGAATAAAAGCACCTATGTCTTTCTTGTTCCATTTTTTTTTATGTTGGCGCATTTGATTCACTTTTTTCTTTCACATCGCGCACGTACTTTGCGGAAGGTCACGCGCCGGGGTTATCGCCGATTGTAAATATCCAGGTGAGAAACCGGTAGGATTACGTCATCTCGGTCGGAGTTCATAAACCGTTGTCTAGCAGTTGGCGGGTAGTTGACCGTCTCTTTATATCAGTACCATAAAAGCAACGAACCGGAGCGTTTATATGGCGTCGATTGCCACCGTCGTGGCACCAGACCCGGGGATTCTTTACTGGCGCTTTGTGTGACCCGTAGTGTGGGGAGTAGCAAGGAACATGAAGAAATTGCGAAACGACTGATTCATCCCGAAGTCGATGGTTCTGGTACTTGCTCGAGGGTGAGAATAGGGAATGAAGTGCCAAGAAGGTTTAATACTTTTATCTTGGTTGTTTCTCAAAGTTTCTCCGTATATATATTTTTTCAACCCCTAAATTTTTTATCCCTGTAAAGCTCGCATAGGCGTAGTACGACCCAAATTGTTTTTGTACACGTATATAGACAAAGGGTTATTGTTGCTGTAATATTTATTTTGAAAAAGTCAAACTGAAAATTGAATTGCTTTGTCGGGAAACTTTATGATTGGGTTTGGATTAGAATTATGTAACAAAAACAGTGGAATTGGGAAATAGTGCATTAAAACCCAATACTCAAAAGTAATGGAACGTTCGGTACAGGTTTAATATATTTTTGTAAAATATATTGAGGTAAGGGTAGGACTAAATAATTTTATATGCCAATGATGATTTATAGAGGGATGACAGGCATGTTAAAGTAAGCGTCAAGATCTTATTAGGCCGGTAGCTTCCATTTTCCGCGGCTTTCACAAGGGAGGAAAGTGACCGTGATTACGAGGAGGCCTCTCAAATAAACCCGGTTCGCTTTTTATGCGAGGTAGACTGAAAATTCAGCCTTTCGTACCGAGGGGGCAGGAGAGGGCCCAACTTGGCAGCGCGAAATGCCTGCCGTTCTGGCTGACAATGGGTGGACGGGGCAGGTCTGGTTCGCGGGGTGGTGGGTTGCCGAGGGATGAAGACGACGCTTACTACGGAAGGGTAGGAAAGTAGCGTGCTTTGTGCGCCGAGTGAAACGCCAGTCTTTACGGCAACTGCTTGGCCATAACGACGCTCATTGCTTTGTCCTTCTATGTAAAGCCAAACCGGTGACTTGGCACGCTGGCGGATCGGCGACATTTCTCGTAATGCACCTAACTATAAAGAAAATGAATGTCCTGGCTTCGCTTGTCCTCTTATATTTTTTCAGAACATTGACGTATAGCGAGTGGGTGCTCGGATGGATAAGAGAATAATAATGAAGTGTATGTACGAGGAATAAGAAAAAAAAAAAAAAAAATACGAAATTGAAACACGGTGTAGTTGGAAATTCGTGGTGATTTTTTTTTCGTTTCTAAAGAAAATTTAAAATTTTTTTTAGGATTGTTCAAGAATTCAGAAAATGTCTATTTGTTTGTACAGGCCAACTTTTGTCATAAATATTATTCCTAGATTGGTTTTAATTGGTATCGATCGTTGGAAGTCGTGCTCGTGCATAAAGTGCAGTAATTTTGATTCTGGATTATGATACGACGTTTTCATGAGATTCTGTCGCTGGAGGGGGTTAGAAGTGTCTGGGGAGGTTTTTTGCTCAGTTGAAGATTCACCTAAAATTGCTGCCGGTAACAAATGACAAAACAAGCGACATGATTGTAACGACGGGGGGTTGGTGCTCGAGGATCCTGCTGAAAGATGAGAACTGCTTGCTGTAGGATAAGGGATGGGAAAAGGGGGGTTGGATCGTTGGCAAGTGCTTGAAAGTGAAAACGGAGAAGATTGAGACAGAATTCGCCTAGCATATTCTGGTTTTGATAGTTATGATTGCGAGTGACTTCCATTCCCAAACGACAACCACTACCACCCGCTGCGAAAACCACCCTTATCACACTGGGTGGTAACGTAAGCGACCCTTTGGCTGCTTTTCCATTGTCAATCTAATGGCTAAAAGTGGCCGAATAAATTGTCGCGTTCAATTCGTGACCTGTGACCTTGTAAAAAAAAAGGACGAAGGTGCCGCCACTCTAGGGTAAAAAAAGAAAAGTAAAAAAACCTTTCGACGCTTTAACAACGTGTCAGTACAGTGCGAATATTTTTTAAAAGAAAGATTTTTTTTTGAAAATAAAATTTTCGCGTTACATTTTTTCTCTCTTTTTCTTTATATCTTTTTTATTTCCATGATACTATCGCCATTTACACTCTATATGTGGCGCCCACTCTGGGTTTTTAGTGTGAATTAATACCGGTTCCGCGGGTACCTGATTTACATTTATTGCATCGTTCTCATAATGACGTCCCTTTATCTTCCGTAATTCCAACTAATTATATTCTCATTTTGATAAAATATGATAGCGCTGTCTTTCATCTAGTAGTTAAATTGCTGATATCCAAAATGGAATCTGTGATCGTCATAAGAACTTCCATATCATTTATTCCTACAAAATTTCAATCAGTCAATTTATCAGTCCAGTCCAGTCGGGACCCAAACAGAGCCTGGACTTACCGAAGAAAATGTGTACCGTCCCTTGAAAATTTACAAGCTACAGTTAAATCCTGAAGAGTTTATTACTATTGCCTCCAGAAAATTGACCAATACTACTTATACCAAAGAGAAAGTACTTGGCGTCCCACTGGTAGAAATCAATGACAACGGAATGAAGAATAAAAAAGAAATACGGATATAGCAAAGCAGTAGAATAAGGGTAGAATAGAATAGCCAGTATATCTATACAAATACCAAAAGTCGTAGGTTAGTAGGTAGGTAGCCTAGGATCAAGGGTGGCACTGGGGTTGATTTAAAGGGCCATAACTAGAGGCAGATTTAAGCAGCGTTCATAGAGAAAGCCTTTCTTTTATCCGTTTAAGTCGTGGCAATACGTCTGACCGCCACGACGGGATGAAAGCAACCCTCATTGATTTGCGATCGGTGCTCATTGATTTTTCGTGGTTTATTTCGGCGGGTCAGAAGGAACGAAGGAAATAAAGGAAAGGGCGGCCGGGGGGGGGCGGGTGCATTGCAAAGGGACCAAACAACAAAGCATTGGAATGCGGCAAATTTCCCCTTTCAATTTCGCAAGCATTATTCAATTTCCTGGACCCGCGGCTGCGAGAAGACGCTTGGTGTGATTTCCTCGTGTTCATTTTTTTAGACCCCATTCGTTCTTTCTTCATCCCCTATCTTCTTCTATCCTTCTAGTTTCTACTGGTTCCCTTTTTTTTTATCTTCGTTCCTCCCACAGAGATTACGAGTGCGAGCAATCCCACCCCTGGAGGGTGATTCGTCCACTCTCTATCGCTCTCATACATCCTCGACTTGATTCCTTTAGTTTCTATCTCTTTCTTTCTGGCGCTAGGAAAGAAATGGTTACTGCCAGAGAGTAACGTAGTTAGACGAACGCGTGGCCAATGAGCCGTTTTGTCCCTGTTTCGCAACCCTTATTTTTCATTCTGTATTCCGGTGTCTGACGCCTTTCGACTTTTTTCACTTGGCTTATTTTTCTTTTTTTTTTTTACGTCGACGATTTTAAATTTCCCAATGAAATCGTGCGCGCTGATTTTCGCGATGTCAAATGTTCTCTCGTTAGCGTCGCTACTCTTTCAATAAAATCAGACGCGGAGGGATAATTTTTTGAATCGTAAAATTTTCCATCTCGCCCATCATCTCAATTCGCCCTGATCTCGTACGCTATTGATCTCTGTGGCAATTGATTCGGAACTCTCGATTCATATAGCGAATGTATGAATAAATTTTGTTCATATAATAATAAAAATCTTTATTCTTTAATTTCTGCTTACAAATACATTCGAATTTTACAATAAGAGTTTGGCACTATAGTAATACGTAAATGAACAACATAATTATTTAAATTCCAAAAACACGTATAAAAGTTGACTCAGGTAAAGCGTCTCGGCAATCCGTGACCTGTATAGCCCGTAGTGCTATACAGTACAGTCTGTACTTGGTGGGAGACTCGATCGAGTCTCTTGATTTAAAAAGCAGAAAACTCGACCGTTTTATGGATCTTCCCGTTCCGTACCGGGGGAGGATGATTCCTGCTACTAAGAACCAAAGGGATGGTAACGACAGAGTAAAGCAAATAATGATTAGGGCGATTTGTATTTTTACGTCGTGCCTGATTTCTGTTGGGTAAATATTGCGAGTTTTCTTAAGGCCCGACTCTCTTCCGTTCAGACCACTGGCTCCGGCGTTTCATCCCTTAACATTGCATCCCCGTAAAACTCTGAAAACATCCACTGCCAGCTGACGTAGCCTCTTCCAACTGCGGTCTTAGACTACAGAGATAGGGGAATTTGATGTTGTTGCAGTAAATTGGTCCCTTGCACTGACTCAGGTTCAACCAAACCCTAATAGCATTTTTGCTCCTACCAACATCTCACGCACGGCCGATCCATTGATTAGAGCAAATTTTCTTTGGTTATCAATTTTATAAATTTTTTTTCCACACTAAATTCAGAGTCCAGACGTAAATATAACTACCAGCTTTTGGAGACAAATATCCAAGCGTCCGTTCCAAACGGAAATCGTCTAGCAGAATGCTCATCGTCTTTGATCCTCATAAACGGCAGCAGCAGCACCGGAAATTGTGCAGACGTTATACAAACGTCTGTACCCACGTAAACGTAAATTCAAATGGTAAACCCAGTGAGATAATTGTGTTTACGCGTGTACAATGAAAAATGGACGAATCAGCTGATGTCGTTCAGAATTTTTCACGTCCTGCGCAAAATTGAAATACTCCAAGAGTTCATAACGAGAAGCACGGTTCTATCTTGCGTATTACGTATGAGGAGCTACAGTGTCGCCATCTTCTCGAGAACTTTTCAAACTGAAAATTATACGGGAAATGGCGCGAACAGGCGAGAATGACGGGGTAGAATATTCAAACTACATTCCAGGCAGTATCGTATTATGGAGAGCGGAGCGTAGACGAAGTCTACGAAGGAGAGGGAGATGGGTGCGAGAGCACGACGAAGAGAGAAAAGAGATGCTCGCTGGAATGGATGCACGGAACAGACTCGAATCGCGAAGCTGCGAACACTTGTCGTCCGAGTTTTGTCGCGCGAACGTAAACGGCTAACTCGAAGCTACGTTAAATTAAACAGTCCGAGATAAGTTTTGGACGTGACGCTAACTTTGTCTCCGGGGCTGTTCCGCCGAAATGAGACCGTTGGGTCTTTAGTGGCTATCTCTCTCTGTTCCTCTATATCTCGTTTCCTCTATCTCTTTTTCCCTCTTTATCTGCCTCTATGCAGCCCCCGGACGCTCGCGAACCCTTCGACTTTTTGGCACGTTCAGCTGTTCAAGAACCGATGCTCAAATGTCATTCGCCACGTAGAACGATCCTAATTCAAAAATCGTCTCATTTTCGGGATCAGCATAGGTCTGAGATGCCCATGAGTATTCCCACCGGAAGTATCCCTCTTTTCATTATGGCCCATGTAGAAACGACTTTCAGGTCTGTAACATCCGATTTAACGTGGTCCATAACGAGTCCCGTGGTTCTCCTTTGATGAAAAAAATTTTACCCTGGCCGTATCCGTCTCTGACTACCCTGTAAGTTGAGTATTTCTTGACCGGAAGTCAATCTTTGTCTTTGTTCATTTCACCCGGGTCGTGTGGTGATGGTAAGTAAGTATACGGACCGGGGTACCCTTTCTTTTATGATATTCTACTGGCGAACTAAGAGGGTAGTACCTACGCGTAGGTCTTGGGTAAGAAACGAGGGTAGGAAAAGTATATGCGAACCCTGCTGGAGGAGGTAATCGTGAACTGGGTATAGAAGAGGCACCGTATTTTATCTAAATGATGTCAAAGGGGAACTGCCGTTGAGCATCGTGTCGGGTCGCGCCCTATGGACCCCCCCAAGCACCCTCAGCGAGTTCAGTAGACTTGGGCATGCCAACCCGCTCCCCTCTGGTGCTTGGGAAGGTGAGGGTGGTTTGTGGCAGGAGTCGGGAAAGTCGCCGGACGAGGAAGACGAGGGAGGCCGAAAGTGTTTTAAAACTGCAAACCCGGAAAAGTCCCTTTTACCAGTTTTGCGAACGGGCGGCCGGTGGGTGAACGAGCGGGTCGCGGGCGAGGCCGGAACGCTGCGAGAGGACGAGTATTACTTCAGTACTCCCGGTTGTTCTGTCGCGTAATGTGGAACCGCCGTGCTCTTATTTTTAAAAAGTTCCAAGCTCGTCTGCAGGGGTTGTCCTCAGCTTCGAGGGTGGTAGTATCAGCGGCGGGGTAGGTTACCTTACCAGTCGCTATGGAAAAGACATGGATGTTATGAGGCTAAGGCGTGAGTCGAGATGGCATTGCTAATGGAGGTGCGATGTAGCCCGCCCGTAAAATTTTATATCTATGCGTGTCGCTCTTTGCCAACCCTCAACTTTTTTTACCCTGAACGAATTTCATCATCATCCGCCATCTTTATTCTCATTTCCCCTTTTTCCCTCAGGATGGGTTCACCTTTTTTTTTCTTCCTTTGGCTCTCGATCCATTTTTTTTTGTGGTTCCTCGAATGAGTTCGAGAAATTCAAGAGCCAGCATCCATGGTCCACCATAGATGGTGGATTGATTATTTCTCATTGATATCATCCCCTCGTAGGGGGTTGTGCAGAGAACGGACAGGGTCCCTGGATGCATTTGTCGTCCGGCTGTGTGCTTTTTCTTAATCAAGAACTTGGGGTTGAGGAGTCATTTCCAGTATACATATACATACATATATATATATACACAGTACACGTTACCCTTATGCAGCATTTCGTTAAATGCGGCACTTGGATGTTCGAGTCGAGATGTTTACTTGTTTGTTTTTAGTTCCAAGTACTCTTAATAATTATTCATCGTTGCTTTTATACATCGCGAACTTCCCTTCAACTTTCTCTTTCACCCCCATTCGTTCATCCCTCTATGACGTCCTTACGGTAAGCAAATAATACCGGGCTTTCATTCATATAAGTGCTCGCGAACCCCTTGCTTGACTGAAGAATGAACTGCGAAATGGATCTGCTTCTTTTTTTTTTTCTTATACGCACGACATATTTTCGGTATTTAAAATACCGAAAACGTGCCTGTGCATTTTTCGAAAGAGAAACAAAGTTAAAGACCAAAATTTTTAAGTATCAGTCACATGGATTATTATTATTGTAAATTAATACTTACCTTTCATGCTTACGTAACTTCCTCCTTTTTCCTTCGACCCTTTTTCAAACTGACTCAACACTATCTGACCGTCCCGGTTTAATTTTCTGTACAAGACCAAAAGTTTTTGGGACGTGTCGGACCGAGACACGAATACCAGTAAACGGATGGTAGCATCTCTTCTCTGGTAGCAAGTCTGACGGTGGTGGTTGTGTTTGCGCTCTTCTACCCCTAAAACCTGAAAGGGTTCTCCTGTAGATTAGAGAGCCTGCGGTACAAGTATCTTAGCCTGGGAAGGGAAGATTGGCTTTCTGTCTCTATTAGGTGGTATTTCACCCCCTTGGTTCGTCGACTTTCAGCCCCACCTTTCTAACGTACGGACACCTCGACTTTGTCTTTATTTGCGATCGTCTCGAGGTACAGTGGCGTAAACGTAATAATACCAAAAATCGTAAAACCACGTGTCCTTGGACAAGATTATTTTTTGCGTGTATGAAATCGATTTTTCAAGGGTACTCCAGCAAGAACCCCTGCCCACTTCAAGTAACCAGATATCAGGTACCTACGTGAGACAGACCGAAAAGTAATGAAGGGTAGAAAAGAAAAGGGTCCCTTTTCCCAGGACAAAAAGATGTCCTACCTCTGACCAGGGACCTCTTTTATTCTAGAACCTTCCATTCAGAATGACCTACTCGTGTCGCGCCACTGTACCTTCCATGGTGAACTTCCTTAACCGCAGTCGCATTATTTACTCCCAGCATCCACATGGAACTCCGTCATCATTCATCATAATAAAAAGCCACTCGACAGCTCGGCTTTCATTATATGTATTATATACACAGGACTCAATCTTCTCCCCTTATACCTACCCTATGCCTTATCCGAAGTAAAATACAGTGATCATTGAATCCACGATGAACTTGTTACGTTTCCATAACTCGTTCGATGACACTTACATAGGATATATATATATAGAAAAGTAAATATATATATTTACTTTTCTTTTGTAAATAACCAAAAAATTTTGTTTCCATAGAACGTCAAATTAATGATAATTCTCTCTGATTTCCTCGAAATTAATTATTAATTACACAGCATTTTCTTCGGTTCAACTTAGGCCAATCGGAGGCGGTACTGGTTTTTACATTTGTGGGATCATCAGGGTGCGGCTTTCAATTTTGAACTTTCACCGAATGCCCTTGCCACCTAGGTCCTTTGCCTGCCGCTAATTGAATTACAGGCTATTAGCCGTAGTATTTCGAGTTTAATAAGGTTAGCCAAAGAGATATTGCAAAGCGACTGAGGTTAGCCGTTTCGTTCTCGGCTATAATTGCTGAATGTTACGGCCGATCCGCTGGTAGTATATCTTGAGGGCGCCCCAAGAGTGTTCACCTGGGTAGATGGGGTTGAAAGGTTGGGGTTTTACCAGGAGCGGTAGGTATAAGGGTTGCTTAGAAGAGAAGGATTGTAACGCGATCCTAGGTCCAGAGTAATGCCCCCATCCGCGAGAGTTGCGGCCCTCGTTAATTACATCCCTCTCCAGCTTCCGTGCCCCCTTCCTCGATCTCACCCGGAAAATCCTAATTTCCACGAGCGAACCTTCGTGGCTCTGAGATAACCTAGGATATTTCTAATTTTCACGAAAATTCTCTCTGCCTCCTTCCCCTTGTCTATTTACCACTTTCCCCAGAGCCAAAAGGACTCTGGCTCAGCTTAGCCAGGAAGTCCCAGGCGCGCATCTCTTCCCTGTTGGTTGGACCGAAGATCTTGAACTTCGTGTACGGCCTCGTAGTTTTCTCATTAACGCTTTCACGAAACTCGGCCGAGACGTTGCGAACGAAGATAGAGAAAGAGAGACAGAGGAGAAGAGCGAGAGGAGCATATATCAAAATATGGGAAAAAAGACCTGGACTGGAGTAGGAAACCTGAAATAGGCGCGGGGGAGTCTGACCTCATCTGGTGGTGTCATCGATGATCAAAGCTTGGTCTACCGCAGGGTCGTTTATTGAAGTTCCTACTCGAGCAGACCAGCGTCAGGCATTTTGGTGGTGTAATTTCGACATAATTATGATAAGGGTAGGAAAGAAGAAAGCCGTCAGTATTTTTGATTGGAGAACTTCAAACGTTACGGTTTTTGTGGAAAATTTGTGCTCTTATTTCTTCGTCGACGTTCACGAACGTTTTTGATTTTTTTTTTTAATCCAGACTTGTCACCGGTCACGAGGTGAAAAATTGAAATGGTTCATTTTGAAAAATTTTAATATTAACCAACATTGCGAAAATATAAGTAAATTGAAATGCATTACTTAACGACTTAACAGTCGGTCGAACGATCAGGGATATCGCATGCGATGTGCCATCAGTGTCAGTTTCAGAGATTCGAAAACGTCCACTCGACAGTCACGTAAAACGGGTTGTGATATCGTCCTGCCAGGATGTGCTGTCAGGAGTTCTGTGATCCCCCATCATGAGAGTCATACACGTCAGTACCATACACTGGCACCGGACGTCAGATAACTCATATCCATCTATATTAATCCACACGGTACAACACTGCCGGATATTAAGCACCGCAAGTCCTTAGCTCAGAGCTTTAACTTGCTGAGGGAGCTTTTCGATTCATGTACCCATACACAATCCTGCACTGTATTCCGTGAATATTTACAAAGTACCTTGATACCAGACATAATTTTAATTATTAATAAAAAGCTCTGATTGGATGGAGCTTTTGACGAAGCTTTTTTTACAAAAATTTATCACCGAAGGTTTTTCAGGAATTTTGTAAGGTCAATTTACTTGTTGATCGTTTAAATCATGTCGGAGCTTTTACTCGTCGATTTGCATTATACAGAATCTGTGTCTAGCACATCGAGATTGCAAGCTCTAAAGGATAATCGACGCTTTCGCCTAGTTCGCTAGAGACAACGGCAAACGGGAGCTTATCGTTTCTCAGGGCGGATCGAACCGGCTAATAGGTATCCGCTAATCCCGTCGTACGAGCTTTCGAGCTTATTTGCCAAGGGAGCTTTTGTTGCTGGAAACAGGCGAAGGGCTTACCTGTGATTAACGGGCTACCTTTTACGCATAGGTAGTACCATCCCAGGTCGGTAGGTAGCTATTGTCTCCGATGGAGCTTTTAGCAAGCTCGCGACTCTACCGAGCGGTTTTGAAGCAGTCAATATTTCCGATAGCTGCAGTGACCTTTGCACTTCGATCAATCGTATAAATTAACCTGCATATTCTCTATCTCACTTCGTTTTCAATAAATCAATTAAATCCTAGATCTTTCATGCATTCAAAAAGCTTTCGCCTTATCACGATTACAATTTTCATGATGTATCGTCAATACCAACTGTCGCCTAGTGATAAGACCATAAAGCCATAAAAGTATTATTTTTTGCTTCCTCGCAAAAATATCACATGGTCATTTATGATTTAATTCATGATCACGTCAAATAATAACAATGTTTCCTCAGGCAAGGCGTGAAAACGCGTCTGGACCAAATGTACCCGTGACGGCAATATGCTTATTAGAGTTACGAGGCAGGGTTGTAATTTCCCAAACGACCAGATAGATATAATATTATACTTGAGTAGAATCCTCTCTACTGTGTCTATACATATATATATATATATATATATATATATATATATATATATATATCCGGTACAGAGTATACGTTCCAAGTAGACGCGGGTACGGGCAATGCGTAGCGAGAAATTCGTGAAGCTAAATAAAACAAATGCGATGCCGTTGCGTGGCGTAGCAGGGTTAACGCGGCGTGTCGAGACCTCCGGGTCACCATGCGTCTTCATTAGGACTCCAGCCGCGTCTCGCGTATCATCGTGTGTCGTCTGTTTTACGGTTATGGTTACGTTACCGTTGAGAACGCGGCCAATATTCCAGGAACATCAGAATCATCCTCCCTTTCGGTCCATGCTAGGACTATATAACGGGATGAAAATTTCATTATATTGTTTATAAAAAAAAGTTGGTACGAGTTCTACTTTTTCTTTTGGATTTGTTGATTATGAATTTTTCTTATCTTTATTTCTGAGTCTTTGGCGTATTTTGGGTTTCTCTCGAGACAGAATTAGAGTCTAATATTTTTGCATGGGTTTGTGTGCATCTAGTAATACCTGGATCTGTCACGTCGGGACGCATCTCACGTTCACGTCCGGTCTTGAGAACCGATGTAAAATATTTACGTGTGACTTTCTGATTTCATCCCGAATGGTCCAATTCCGTTACGGCCATATACCAGCTACGTGGACGTTATTTTGACGCCGCTTCGACAAATTGTCAAAGATAAAGTTTATAGCGGATGACTTTTACCTACCTACCTGTTCTGGATGGAGAAGCGGGTTGTCGGTTCAATTTTATCCGGTTGCACCCGGTATATATGTAGAAGGAGAAGCTTCGCTACCAAAATGATACTTCGATGGTGGCAACCGAGTTTCGCGTGCTTCTTCCTTCCTTTTGCGTTATTAATTTTTATTAACCATAATGCCCTTTAATTGGATCAGGAGTTTTCGATTGATCTCAATCCCAACTTTTATGGTTGACTTTTTTTGACTTTACCAAACTTTTTTAACCGTACTCTGAAAATTCTTCCGGAATTTTCATTATTACCCTCTTTTCATCCCTCTACCTACCGACTCGTGAATTCAACCCTTAACGAATTCGTCAAGCCGTATTTTCATCCGCGAATAAATAGCTTGCTCATTCCTGGCGTATTGTCAGGAAAAAGGTCTCCGGTCCGGGTTACCAACCTAGGAAAATCCAACTGGTAGAGGTGGCCGGAGAGTTTGCCATTCCTTCTGGAAAGAAAATTTATGTACGGCGGTGAATGCGTAAAGCTCGATTTTACGCGAGATTTAATGCCGATCGAAAACGCGCTCACGAGCAACGAGTTATACGAGCTATGTGTATCTACGAGATACGAATGAGCTTTGGTACCGAGAGCCGCCACAGCTTTCGTTTTCCAGGCCAGCAATACCTGGAACACGTTAAATCGCTGGTTATACCCTCGAATGGATACGCCAATGGTCTTTAAGACAGAATTACATTTGAACTTTATGTTTCGACGACTTTGCTTTTTGGATCGGACTTTATTTTAGGGTTTCCAAGTAACAAGGATGCTCATTAGTAAGGACGTCTCCGAGGCTAAAGTCACCCAAGGGTTGATTTGATTTACGGCAAAGAAAAATTACCTTCAGGGACCAAAATAAAATAACATAAAGACGTCATGTGTCTGATTAGAGAAACTACGCTTGGCTCCTCCGAAGGCAGCTACGCAAACATTAGATATGGTGTAATGGAGACAAACGAGATCTGTCTGGTTTTCGAATTAGGTACAGGTTATTGCGCCTGGGATCGATGATGAATTTCGTAATGGCATCAAAAATAAATGGTATTCCCTCTGGAAGCCGTTTTGTTTCTATGAGAGGTACAGGTAATAATGGCTCATCATTCGAAAGCATTACTCCCTGAATATGATATAGTATGGTACGTAGAAAGTATATATATAATGTATATATTAGGGAGATACATATTTTCATAATATTCGCACCAATTCAAAATCGTACTCGTATGGCGATCCAGCGTGGCTCATATGGGGAGCGAATGCTTCGATTGTTATAATTCTCCAAAATGAAGTTAACCTTTAATGCATACGAGTATTCGTAACATTCAACCCCCGGCTCCCTCCACCCACTGTACGATCCATCCGAATTTTGGGGGTGTTTGAAATACTCGACGTACCCCAATCGTACTCGATACGCATATCCACGTTGTTTCGTATTTGTTCGTATTGGGGTTACTACCCTTGCTCGTACTCAAAATCCAGTTTGGCATCGATACGTGCTAGGGTGTGTGATACTTTTTATTTGTAACATCTGCTTGAAAAGTTTGATTTTCGAAACCTGCGGAGAATGCGCAAAGCTCCTTATTTCCGAAGAGTGAAGAAAAAAATAAGTTGGCGCATGCGCAGATTTCAAATACTTTATTTCCCGTATTACGGTTCTTCTCGTCTATGCGCATATCAAAATAACTCAATTTTGCGGACTATCAGTGCCGTCTTTGGACGTTTTTATTCCATTCGCCTGATTCTCAAATCAAATTTTTCTTCAAAAAAATTACGAAAAATATCGTCTACGGCAAATTTGGATATCTCACTCATGCGATTGTAGCCTTATGCCGCAAACTTCACACTGGCCGTTTATATAATATACTATTTTGCTATATTACGTAACCCGTATACACGTTAATTTGACATTTCGAAACGTCCCTCAAATTTTTTGGGTAAATTAGGGTGTACCCTTTTTTTATGACAAAGATGAATATTATTAAAATGAAAGTCAACTTTTATTCGTTAGTAATCCAAATTCTTCTTCGACGATCATTCGTATATCGGGAAAGAATATACAGGGTGTTGCAAAATTCGTTTGACTTTGACGGGCGCGTGGGTAGTGTACGAAGGGGTTAAAAGTGAAAATGTTAAAACAAGAGGATGCCACCTTTGCGGCAAAGGTAGTAAAGTAGTACGGGGTTTGGCATTCACGTGGCAAAGGATAAATTCTCCCTCTAACTGCCCGAGGGTTTCCACCCTCTTATCTCAATTCCGCGGTGGATGCTACTTATCCGTCGAAACCGCACTCGTGCATAGCAATAGCCCTTTGTTTTAGGCTAACATATTGTTCGCAACTGCGGCCACCCTTAAAACCGTGCCCCCACCCGGCAGTGTAGCTTCCATACCGACATAAGTACCGAACAAGAACATTTGGTTATCCCAGTGTTCTAGTATCCTTTAATACTTATAGCCGACTGTACCGGTACCATCAGCAACCCCTATTCCTACGAGAATGACGACCCCCGGCTTGCCGCGTGTCAGTCGTATCCCACGTGGAAGGACGATACACAATGGACGCACGTACAGATAGGGCTGCGTTTTTGGGATTGTAGTACTGCGCATGTGCATCGGCGAATCGTTCCCCTAAACACGAAAAGGGAGTAAGGGCGGCCTGGCTTCATTCAGATAGGAGAAGGGACGCTTCGACAGAGACCCCGAGGATGTGACGGAGATGAGGGTAGAGAGTTCAACTCACCCCTTGGTGTTTGTAAGCACTTACCCGCGGCTTATTGTTACCGCGGCCCTCTTTGTCGGGATTTGTAAAAGCACTCACTGCGTTAATTCCCGGATGCCAGGGCCACTAGATAGGTACCATCCCTTATACATGATTTCGTTTCGTTTTCACGCCACCTGACATGCATCTTCGGCCGGTATCGAACTGTCCGTTTTTTTTTTTTTTTATATAAATTTTTTTGTTTTGAACAAAATTTTGAACTTCAATTGTACCGAGAGTGCCGTTGATCATATTAAGTTAATGATTTTTTTTTGGTTGTCGAAAATAAAAGTTGGTTATGTTTTATCTGGAACACGTAGGAGTCTTTTACCATTTTGACTTTGAGATCGAGCTGAGGGTTACTTTTTGTTTGATACGATACGTATGAAGTCGGGATCACTGGATTGAAAATATTTTCAAAGCATTTGTTCATCGTAACTTTCGATTTTATATAACAAAGATTGGTTCTTACGTAGCAAAGCTTTTTCGAGCTATTTTATATCTTCGTATACTCGGACGAAAATTACTTACTTTCTTTTATCCCTTACTCTTGGAACTGTCCTGAAACAGGTTTGGATTTTTTGTTTCGACGTAACATGAATAAGCCAAAGTTCTGTGGCTGGAATGGCTTGAGATTCGATTTATCCTGGATTCTATCTAAAATTGTGTATCGGTATTAAGATTTTTTTTTTTGAATCTGCAAACAGAGATTTCGATTTATTTTTAATGTGAAACTGATCATACGAACGGTTAAAATGTGCAACTGCATTATTTGTTCATCGTTTTTTTTTTATCAATATCGAGCATCTTTTTTATTTGCAATCTATGTGATTTAGCTGTCAATAAGTATCGATGTGTTCATTGATAGTATCAATTTTCTCATTTTACTGTTTCCGGGTGCAATAAACGTTAACGTAGTTCAATGTATTTTATGAACTCTCAAAATTCACGATTCGCTATGCTTTGAAATATTAAACGCATTTCATTATGTTTTTAGCGAAATCATTTAATCGCACGTTATACCACTTGAATATGAAAATTCCAAAACATATTAATAGTAAATATGGAATATTCTTGACCTTTGACTTTTAATTAAAATTATCTCTGATTACGAATACCTTATTATTCTATTATTGCCATTAAATGAAGATCAAATTTTTTATCATCGTCAATTTTCAAAGTATGAAGGTCAATATGTCACCGCGAATATGAAACTTGGATAGAGACGACCTTTCGTGGGTTCGTAACCTTATTGGGTTGAGTGTCGATAGTAGGATTTAGGTCGGTCAATAAATAAAGGTCGAAGGTCGAGGGCGAAATGCTATAAGTCCATGGTCCTGTGTATAATTCCCATTATATAACGGCACTTAGTTATGTCACTTCAAGAACGGCTGGACAGTGGATGCCCTGGTAGTTTGGTAGGTACCTATCCAGATCCTTGGACCAGGTCTCTTGAATGAAGAAGGAGAATCGAAACGTGAAGTGGAGGAGAGTGCCGTTCAACGAGGTCGTACAGAAGAGAACGAAGAAGGAAGTATACAGAGAGCAGGAGAGAGGGAGAGCGAGAGAGAATTTCGAGAGACAAGGGGGTGCAAATGAGTGGCCGACTGGTTTGACCACATCAGGATGTGGAGCTGCCTTCTGCTGGTGACCGGCGGTCACACACGGTCACACCAGAGGTATACCTTGACGTACGTAGGTAGCCAGAGCACAGAGGGTTGTAGGAAAGGCACACGGGATGGTCCAGGGTAGTGGCGTAGAAGAGGGGTAGTTTCAACGGCCATGAATCAAGGACCTCTCCACGGCTGTCTAGGATGCCTGAACCAGTCGCCACGCAACCACCACGCTACCACGGAGAAGTCGGCTTGGCTCACTGGTTCCCTGGCTATTTGTGGTACCAGTTCTACCTTGGTCTCTGTCTTCCTCTTTGTTTCCCCGTTCACTGCGAAATCCCATGATGGCCAGCATTTGCGCCGGTCCTCTTGCCGTGGTACGGTCTTCTGTGGATGGTCAAATCGATCGGTTAGGAAGTGCTGCGGGTGTTATGGCCTTGTAAATACTTGCGAGTGTTGGCCAGGGGGTTTGGGATACTTCAGCTAGGCAAGACCGTTCGAGGCTTGAAATTGGATTTGCAATTGACGGGCAGAGTCAGTTGAACGGGGGATACTGGAACCAAGACTTGGAGAAACGTTAAAGTTACTCTATTCCCTCTGGGTTACATTTTTATGATGGTGCTTCGCGAAGAATGGTACAGCTGTGAGGTAATTTCAATTGGTTCTATAGCTAGCTGAGTAAATAAAAAAAAATAGAGTTGTACAGTGGTTCCTGAATGAACTCAGTTTAGCTATCCATATTTAGGACTTGGGGCTAGTTTATGGTATATTATATATTATAATAAGTACGTAACCAGGCATTGCTTAAATCGAGGGATATCTAATAACCGGAATTCCTATTACGGGATATTCGCTTCCAGTAGTGGGGTATGCGTGACCAGCCATACGAATGGATTCTGCAGGAAGTTAATTGGTGCGATATCCGACTTGGGCCTAGGCAGCATCGATTTAGTGGTGCTAAAGTTGCATTGATGGCTGGAAATAACGACAAGGGAGTTCAGGCAGCTGGCGTCTTCTCCTTGACTGGTTTAATTAAGAGCGTCTCTTCTGGCGCGGATCCTTCGGACAGGTTATGAGTCCAGGGACAGCGAAATGTCGGCTGGGCCAATGGCGGCTCCCCGTTTTCACCGCTTCCAAGGAGTAAATGCCAGATAATGTGACAGTTTCCCTCATACGCACCAGATCACCCAGTGGAAACGTACGCGTCGACGCACACGACCTGGTCTACGTGTCCAGGTTGACGTCTTCCTCAGCCTCGGGTACCACAAGGAGCAACGTAAATTGAACTGGTCCTAGTCCGGCTTAATACTAACTGACCTATAAGCACCGTCAGTCAAGGCGTGGAAACATTGATGAGTTCTTTTATGGCGTCACCAGTTTCCTGTTACAGTTATGGTCTTATCCATAATCTTGGGCTCGATTTAGATGCTGCAAGACCCATGAGATAATCGCTTGCTAGGGGAGAAGGACCAAGGATCTAGCCGGTCGAATATCAGCATCTGGATAAGTTCATTTTGAGGAGGTCTAAATGACTTCCAGGATCAAGAACCCAAGTGCATCATTCAAGAACTCATGGATGATTGAGAATGGACCAGATTTAAATGCACTCAATGGAGGATGTAAACCAGGATCTATTTGCACTTTCAACTTCAACGAGACCCAACTGCGCTTTCAGCAACGTCATATCTCAGATCCCCTTGAACCAAATCCTGAGCTGTAAACTAAGCTGATAAGCACTTCAGGTTTCGCTATTGAAGATCAGGCAATTCTAAGTACCTTTGACCTCATTCTGTTAGCGTCGTTCCAGCGTTACTTACCTCCACTTTCGCGTCTGCATTGTTGCCCAACATCTTTGGTAGGCTCAGGCTCTATTCAATCATGAATCATACAATGGATACGCCGGTATAATGGTAGCCGCTGTATGATGACTTCATGGCTATGCATTTGCATTCAGGAGAAATTCCTATTGGACCATTACAGAAGGGTTTAACAATCTTCTTGCAACTGTTATACGATTATTTGTAAATCCTACAATCGGATATAAATTCCTCACAAATATATCAGACGAGTATCTAAAGGGATTCAGATTTCTCCCATGCCCAGGAGTACTGCAGAGGATTATTGAACGATCTAACAAAAATATACAAATTGCATATTGGATTGAGAACTTTTTAAATTGTTCAACGGATTAAATATTACGGTACAGGAACTAATTCAATAAACTATTTCTATTTAACATTCTCTCATCGAATTTCAACTATTTAAGAGACGTAGAAAACTTTCACGAAACACTGAACCGTAGCAGATGCATCTGTCTCTCATGAAATATGTCCTGACCCGCGAAAAAGTACAGTCACGGTACCGTAATTCGAATCAAGCCCATAAATAGCATCAGTTCCTTCTTATTAATCCGTAAATTAATTCGCTTAGTCGTAACGGCGTCCTGGCTTTAATCTCAGCCGGTAACCTCTCGGTATCGATAAGTTAAAGTTCCCAGGGTGCTAAGAGCACCCCAAGCGGGGTGAGGCCGGAGCAGTCTAAAGGGAGGGTCGAAAGAGGCAGTACCTACTGAGATAGTGTTGGTTACTTCTCAAGAAGAGGACAACTAATATATAAAGCGAGGGATAGAGTGAGAGCGTAGGGGAATAGAAAGAGGGAGAAGGAGATGGTTATAAATTCTGTATATAAGTATACAACGTGGAATAGGCAAGAGAGAGACTGAGTCAGGGTGCTAACAGGGACGGGTCAGAGAGAAATAGAGCTAGAAATTCATACTATACATAACGCCAGCAATTCATTACGACACACCTATAGCTGATAATTGCATTTTCAGGCCATTTTACTAAAACGCCCCGACCCCACAGTCGCCAACACTACTCCTCCCGTAAGGGGCTAACTGCGTTAACCTTTCAGCCACCCCGTGGGGAAGGACTGCTCTCACACCCCTGACACTACCACCCCGTGACGCCACGGGTTAATTATCTTCAATGATTTTGAACGCCCGCCTAAACGAATTTCAAATCGGATTTCTATCCCGTCTACGAAGTCCGTCGTTGGCTGGGATCTTTGATATTATTCGATGAAGAGTTCTAAGGGTAGTTTTTTTTTAAAGTAGAGGGCAGCAAGCGTTGACTCGTGTCGACGTGTGCTTTTGGATATATATTTATCAGAGGTATAATTGGATTCAGGTATAACCACCCTTGACCGAACGTGCCCCTAGTGGTTTCGCCAATGTTATCATCCCCTTCTATAGAAAATCCTAGCCAAGGGGTAGCTTTACGATAATCCACGACTCGCATAAATAAAACTTTGAATTAAAACTTGGACGCTAAGTTTCTGTCTGGCAACCGCGGAAACCTGCTGGTAGTTTTGCCGCACATGGTTTTCTACCCCTATCGCATTTCATCCCTCTCACCCTTTACGTGCCACTGGATTACATTATGAATTATGCGTCCACCGCATATACGGTAATTCAGGGAATCGCGGAGCAAACTTGAGACTTGATGAAAATGTCTGATTGTCTCTGCCGAATTTTTGAAAAATTTTAATTTTTTATTTAAACTTTTTTTAGTTGTAGGGTTCATGTATTCGGAGTTTAATATTTATATCTTTATTATACCATACAGAATTTACTGTTATTTACGATTTTGTGACTATGCTTTTCTCTTGATTTTTTGGTCGGGTTTTTATTTTGTTGGTGAATTCCGGTTTATAGGACGCGATCTCCTTGTTTCTCGTCATTTTCAATTATCAAATGTGATGCAACTACATTGACGCTGTTCTCTAGGCGGTTTGCCAACTTTCCTGTAGATTTTCATAGGAAAATTGCATCGCACAATTTGTCGATACAAGTTCTGCTCTCGGTACTGGAAACCGTGTGAATGAAGCCCAGCTTCGTTTATAACTGGTTCAAAGTCTGCTGAAATATAGGAACACGTGAAACGTCCCTCTGAAACCACAGCAGACTGTGCCCTATTATTGTTCCCCATAACGATTTTCACGTTAATTCGTCGAAACTTATTCCACGTCAACATTCGAAAACCTGACGATTAGTATTTCCCTGAATTCTCGTTATACAATGGTCTATCTCTCTGAACTGAGTTTCTGGTTTTGTTGTTAAATGTGGTTTTCCCACCGCAATTCGGTATTTCTCGTACACGCTGTCGCATATCCTTCGGTTTGAGAATTATTAACCACAATCCTGATTGCCATTCGTTTTAAATCGGCTTACGTTAAATAATCGTGCAGAAATTTTTATAAAAATTCCAAAAAAAATATATCATTAGATTTGTTACTTATACAATGTAATATGTTTTACGCGATAATTTTTATTATTTTTTTTTAATTATTTCCAGTGCCGTATAAAGAAAACCCCGGGCCACGTGGTTTAGACGCGAACGAACGGCTTCAACTCGGCAAAGCGGGCGATGCGAATCAGTGGTTTAAAAGTGTCCGTTTGTGATTTAGGGTTCTGAATTTAATTACAATTAATAATCTCTGAGCTCAGTATCGTATAAACGACTCAGAAGCCTTGGGAACCGAGAGTGTGTACTGTATTTGATTACATTACAGTCCGCTGATTTTGCAGTGGCATGAAAGCACCGGGAGGACCCATCTCTTCCCCTAATTCTCTTCATCAACCACAATCATCACTTTCATCCTTTGCACCCTCTCTTTTCTACACGTTTTGGATATCTATTGTTTCACTCAGTCAGTCTCTTGGCATCCCTTTATCTATTTGGTTATAACCAACTTCAATTTCAAATTGTCCCGAATCCTGTCAGAGTTCATTCGGTTGCTCCGTGTACTAAACTACCCCTCGATAGGGGGTGGCGGCATAAAATCAAAAGAACGCAATTGTCAGGGATATTAAACACAAAATAATTCAAGGGATGACAAATAAATATATCTTAACTCTCTTCAAAAAACCATTCGCGGTTTTCCCCTTGGACATTCTAAAACTACAACCCTGTACTTTGATGAATTTATACCAGCAAATAGAGAGCAGTGTACGAACCCCTATTGTCGAATTACAAATAATAATACATATCTGCTTTTTTATGTCAAAAAGAATAGATAATTAGAAAAAAATAGCGATACAAAGGTGGACAGTTCAATGATACGAAAATAACAGTACAGAGGTACGAATCATAGGGTTCTGCCTCCCCGGGCAATACCTAAGGGTCATGATGCAAAAAGAACCCGTTCTTAACAGTTTTTTGAAGCGATCAATATCACCGTAAATAGGGAATAACAGTGTCCATTATGGATCGATAAAAAGAAATTGACGTTTACCTGAATAGCAGATTATATTGGGAAGGTAAAAAAATTGAGGTAACTCAGGTTCTACTATTCCAAGTAAACGCTCCCTGAGGGAGTATATAACAATTTAACATTTGCATTATTACCTCAATAGGAAAAAATTTTTCTTCGCGAATGGCCGTCGAGCACTCGAATGACCCAATTAAAATCCTAAATTATTCATTACGTAATAACCAATTTTTGTTTCGAGCATTCATTCGGCTTCACTCGGGCTTTTCCGGCTGGTCTCGTACCAAGCCCCTATTGGCTGAAAGCTCGCGCAAAACGCTGCGAGGAGGCTCGCAGGCTATGGCAAATAGAAATGATCCTATTATATTCCAGCGGCCATTATGCAGTCAGCGTTTACTGCATCATTAACAAATTACGAGGTGCAATAAAAATGAAATAAACCGGGACGTATAAAAAGATTTACGGCTCGCTACACGCCGACCGACTCTCCAGGCCTTTCTTGTAGAACCGTCGTCACCGATAACTTTACTGTCGTGTTGACTACTGCTACCTATTTCACGTCTTCCAAAAGGGGTTGGGAATGAGGATGGGGCGAGGGGGGTTGGCCAAAGAGAATATCGTGTGCCACGTTAAGGACGTAAACAGAGGTCGTTATCGCCCTTTTTTTTTACATAGCTTGGAATTTCTTCATATTTCGAGACGGTATATATATATATATATATATATATATATATATATATATATATATATATATATATATATATATATATATATATATATATATATATATATATATATATATATATATATATATATATATATATATATATATCCATTTTCATGAAATATTAAAGCATATCTATTTCTCAGCTTTCCTTAATATCTTTGCCAAACAAGAAAATGATAAAGATAAAAAAACCTAATATGACTTTGAAGCACGTGACTACCAACACTTACCGATCATAAAATTGTACCGTAGACTTTGAAAAAAAATTTGAATTTTAACATCCCCCAAAGAACAATGGGATGGAGACGTCTAGAGAAACGTGTGATTATATATAGAATAAAAATATTTGAGATAATTTCTCGAAAAACGACGAATGGTTCTCTTTGTTATACGTCACAGGTATTTTTAGAATTTCAAGAAGCTGAAGGGGAAGAAGCGGGGGGGTGGTATAATTTTAATAAAAGGATATTAGTGTGTCTAGGGATTATATAAAAATCGGTTAATTAGTCTGTACAAGCATATATAAAAGTATGGAGGATCCGGCGTTAACCCTGTAAGTGAAATTGGTATTCCGGTAAAGGGGTTGAAGTCGACTGGAAGTTTCGATTGCTCGGACGGCACTTGAATCTCGTGGGAAGAGCAAAGCCGAAACTTTTATATCAGAGTGTACGTCTGATACCTCAATGAAGGGTCCCAGCCTTCTGTTAACGAAGAGCCGAATGGAGGCAGGCGGTAGATAGACGATGGGGGTAGAAGGTACCAAGAGATATAGCAAGGGAGAAGCTAAGCTCTTGAGAATGAGGCGGATGCTGGAAGCCGAAAGAATCAGCTGAAAGGAAGAAGAAGAAAAAGAAAAAAGGAAGAGAAGCTGCTTGGAGTGTACTGTGCGAGCCAGTAGAGGAACTGCCTAGATAGCCATACAGTCAGACAGCAAAGTCACCCTTACCAGTCGGCTGCCCTGCCAGCCAGTCAACGAGCTACACTACAGGGCTCGTAGTAGAAGAAAGAATAAAAGAGATAGTCAAAAGAAAAAGGAGACTACCTAGCCAAAGGCGAAAAGAAAAAGGGAATTCTTTATTTTTAAGCCCTTTTTCTCTTTATTTTTCAATGATTCTATCTTGTTTCTCTTCGTTCTTTACTACCGGGCAGTCTTTTCGTTTTGTCTCGATGTGTCTGTTCTTTACAAATTGGGTTAATGCACCATCCAACCCTGTCTCAACGACCCCAGTGCATCGTAGGCCTTGCGACTAAGCTTTCGTATTATTACGTTATCTTATTATCCGACTAGGAGCTTTGAGAGGTCTTGTCACGTTGATACTAACTGGGTAAGAGTTAAGTACAGAGCGACGTCGACGTCGAGTACGATGTCTGCGTCTATATGTATGACGTCTTTTACTGCGTCACGTCTTGAATTTTGCGCTTCAGAACGGAAAAACTATTAGTCCCGACGAAACGTATCTGCTCCTTTTGAAAAGAAGAAAAATGAGACATGAATTTTTTGGTCGAACGAAAAGTCGAAGAACTACAAGAATTTTCAAAAATAATACAACAGGATGTAATTTTGTAAAATTTTTATTCGCACCGGAAGTATCGATTAAAATTTCTTGTTGAAGGGACTCGATAAAACTTTTTTTATATTCAAAATAAATAAAAAGTATCTGGAAAGGAATAGTCAATAATATTTTTTAATTAAACTCCAAGCTTGAATTATCGTCGTATCTATTGGCCGAGGGCACTGAGGCAATCAAATTATATTCCCAGCGCAATCAATTTTGGGCAAACCTAAAAGGTTTTGCAAATAAAAAATTATGAGAATTGTTAAGCAAAAAGTGAATGGGATTCTTGTTAGGTTTTATTGTATCACCTGACCATACGTCCCAGTGCAATCCGAATAAATCAAAATGTCAGAACTGTGATTTATTTCGAATGCTCTTTGAATATCTGGGAACCTAACACCAACCTTTGCAGACTCAAACAATTTCATTTAGATTGCACGTTCATGTTTTCCTGAAATTGTCACAGAGTTTGTCCAAATTTGTATTCTACCCTCAGCAGCTTCTGTATTAAATATTATCATCCTGCTTAACAACCCGTTAATGTATATTCAGTCGTAAGGATTCTGTTGGCCCCCTGACTGTTATAAATAATAAATCTTTTAACTGATTAAAAAATATTTAAAAAATGCCATTCATGTACAATCAAGACAAAAACCTCATTACTCGTCTAAAGGCCATTAATAATTTCAAGTTTCTACTTTCTGGACAGCTATGAGAGTACATGAGGTCGACGCATAAAGCTGTCCAGTAGTAATGGAAAGGTCCGCCATAAAGTTCACCACCATAACCTCTATAGTTAAACCTATGGGCTACCGTAGAACAGCCTAATAAACTCTGGCTGATTATGATTAACACTACTCAGGATTGAAGGACTAATGAAATAAATTCGACAATTTTCCACTAGTAAAACAAAGCTTGACTATCAGGATCAGGATCAGGATCAGGATCATTAATTAAAATGAATTTGTTTCCGTAAAATTTGTTTATTAATTTTTACATAAAATTTTAAAAAGTACTGTATATATCAATGCAGCTAAGAAACAGTTGAATAACCTTGTGACAAAAATCTCATAACTGTATTCCATTGTTTAATTATTGTATACTGTTCTATTTATAATTTGACTATATTTGACTCGCTTTGATTCACTATCTCTCTCTCCCCCCCTCACTCTCTCTCTCTCTCTCTCTCTCTCTCTCTCTCTCTCTCTTTCTCTCTACTACAACTCCTACCAAGCAAATAATTCAGTTACCACGCAGTTGTCCGTGGGAGAACACTCTCGACTCCTGGCACGTGTACTTTCCCATTAACGCTAAAAGCATAGCACTTTCGATTATCAGGATGTCGCCTAAAGCGCAAAACTGAAAACGGTTTTGGCTGTCCGACCGCGACAGGAGAGATGAGACAAGTAGTTGTCGTCTCCTGAAAGCCGAAAGAGCTTTAAGTTACCTTGGATTAGAAGGTAATTGAAACATAAGGATGGTAACGCTTATGGAAAAATGTTTGAGATCTTTTATCATGGAGACAGGCTTAATTAGTTACACTGAAAATTACATCCCTTGGATATAGATTACCGTTTTTGCTGAAAGCGTTATCGGATCCTTGTAAGCACGTACGTACCTCGAACAACTAAAAGGGGCTAAAATTAACTAACAACCCTTGATATCGTGAACTTTGACCCAGCACCCCCTTAGGTTATTAACGAACAAAATGCCTCTGGTCTCTGTACGTGACTTTCTACGTTTTAGTACCTTTCGCTGTGATGTTCCATACCTGCCTGTTCCGTTTGACTTTTCAAAATCAGTTTTTGGATTTATTAAATTTTTGATCTTTTCACTTGATTTGGGTTAAAAGTACTGTTTTGAGTTTCCTTAAAATCGGACATTTTTGCTATCCAACTTGCAGAATAACAGACAGCTGGCATTAATAGTATCAATTAATTAGCACGTCAAGTTTTAATTTTCCAAAAAGTTCAGTACCCCTATTATCAAGAGCACTCAAATTTTTTTTGGCTTTATTGTACAACCTGAACAATCTGCACGATTTGCACCCTCGGATACGTTGGACGTTCTAGACAATTTTTTCTTTCTTTTTACTCGCCTATCCTTTTTTTTTACGTATGGGCTTTTCTTTTTATTTCCTTTCCAAGTCCATGCTCGTATACGTACGGGTGGCATGGAAACAGATTCCTACCTTGCCAGTAACCAGGCAGCTTTTAGGAACTTCAAAGAGTCCAGCGTCTAATTCTCATCTCACTCAGACTGTAGTCTTTCTCACTATTCCTCTCTCGTGCTTCCAGCACGAGCCTGGAAAACTCTACTTCACCCTTAGCACCAGAGGGTGACTGTATCACCCGTAAAACCACGAACTGCTGGACCACCCTTGGACAGGTTCGTTCAACGACGGAAGAGGTGGTTGCTACCCTATCTTAGGCAACTAACGTGCTTGAGGAACTCCACAAAGGCCAACTTGGTCTCACGGTGGTCAGCTTGCTTGTCTGGCTCTCATGGACATAGGAAAACCTACTTGAAAAGTCTGACCTTACTCAAAATCCATCTGAGGTACAAACAAGTATTCCCTAGGGATATCCACCCAGCAGGACCCATTGAAATCAGTAGTACATATCCTTGAAAGAGTAACGGATCAATATTATTTTGAGCCAGGATATAACTCTTTAAGAATCCACAAGTACCCTGAAAGGTTAACTCCTGAAGTAATCCACGAAGGAGACCCCTTTGGGTAGCTCACAATTGAGATTATAAATATTGATCCTGAATGTCCTTCAGATTCTGAAGTATACTCCGGGACGACCTCTCTTATACTCCATTTCTATGCCCTAAGTACCATCAAGAATGTCCCTTGGGTCGGGATCAAAATCTATAAGATAACATGTCTAGTGTTACTCTGTCAACTTGATCCACTCCTCGGATGGGTACAGGGATCAAGATTTGGACCAGCGACCTTGGTCCATTCCCATTTGCCCTTCGTATCGAGTGTTTATGGTATTTCTCAAACTTTTCTTGCTTTGATTGTGTCTATCATAGAAATTCAGTTGTTCCATACATGAACCCAGATTCCACTAACGAGATAACCGGCGACAGGACTTAACGCACCGGTGCTCCGATTAACTTAACACACCTTGGAAACCCCTCTGGCGCTTTGTCAGCTCATGGAGGTTGGCAATGACTGGTTACCAAGTACCAGAAAGGGCTTCTGTCTATAGATTGGTAACTACTGGTACGTTAATACGACTGCGACTCAAGCCGGCTTAGTCGAAGATTACCCTGGATTTTAGGCCCATCCGTTCCCACGTTTGTCAATTCATCCACCAACTCCGTTCCGCAATTCAATCTACGAATTTGCTTGTCCTGTTTGCTGCTAACTTCAAACGTGTTCCAGCTTAATTCGTTAGATACTTCATTCACTTTACAATGCGGCTGAGCATCGGTTGCCCATTACTGCTGTGACGTTTCAGATACTTACTTTTGGGAATCGACCATCTCTTAATCATTTCAAAGCCTGAATGCGTATCTAGGTCGATCACCAATCGATACTTCACCACCTAATCATTTCTATTAAAAACTGCCTTCTTGAATTATAAAATGTTACTCCACTTTGTATTCTGACTGCTGGATATACTTCATACCCCATTGATAACCTCTTCTTATCCATTGTCTTATTTATTGTTAATCGATAATCGAATGATTTATTATATGGTTATAGCTAAGTTCCGGGTGTAGGTCTGGTCGACCAAGGAAATTGTAGGTTTACTGGACCAGGGATAGTTAAAGGGAAGTACCTAGGTTCGGTTGGACGTCTTTGAAGATGTTCGTGCAAATTACAGTCTGGGGTCGAGCGTCCTAGAAATGCCATTCTGTGCAAAGCCTTGTCTGATTGAGTGGATCACTTTAGGATGTCAAGTGCTTTGGATTTCTAGTTTATTTCCAGTAGAATCTATATTTTTTTCAAGGTATAGGCTACATATACATATGTATATTCTACAGAATCGACTGACCTGCAGATTTTGATTGATATGGTGAAATCAAATTAAATAACTAATTTCAAGGAATTGCCATTAAATTAAAAAAATAAGGTCACTCGTTGGTGGTCTGATAATTTATTTTATTTATCACATTGTCTTATCAAGACATATAGAAACAATTGGAAATACCAGATTACCGTATTAATCTGTCCTGCATATTTCTCTCGTAACCAGTACTGCTGGAGAAGTATCGATAAGAGTATTTTAATCGAGTAGCATCCCTCCCGGATTCATTTATCTTCCAACCCCTTCATTCCTACATTTTCTCGTAACTTCTCGTCTGCTGAGAAATACTGCCAGGCAATCCTGTTTCCAGGTGTAACCACGTGGCTAACTCTCTTATAAGAATCGTGGGATGATGATTAATATATTTCTAAGTTACTCTGATAAAAGTCCAACTAAATTATTTTATTAAATTTCTGATACTTCTACAATGCTATTTGCACGGAAGATTCCAGAAGTATCATATACGTTAGATTTATTGAATTTACAAAGAATAATAATAATAATATCGAAATTATTTCATCGAACTGAATATATTATCACGTGGCACGTCGTGCACGTAATACAGTACTGCTAAGACCGGAAAGTACTCCTGGGGAAAAACATCTACGCGAAGAGACGACCCAATCATTTTCAAGATCCTGAGGGCATTAGGGGACAGTGGTATCCTGGAGTCGCGCAACGAGGACTAGGGTGCAGATGAGATTCCCAATTCACGAAAAAACACTGGGATCACCTAAAACAGGCATAGACACCAGTATCAATTTTTTTAGGATCAATTTTTTTAGGATCAATTTTTTAGGATCAATTTTTTTAGGATCAAGGGGACCAATTCAAAATCGCGGGCAAACCTAGCGGATTCGGAATATCGCTGACGCGATTGGCCAAACGGGCAGTTTTCTTGCGTGCTACCAGAGGGGGTCCTCACTGGTCAAGCGTCAAGTCAGCGTCAGTTGTTGTGTAGCCGTATAGTTGCGAGCAGGGCTTTTTATTAATTTGTGGGATTAAGTAAAAGGAAGAGTGAGTACGAGACAGTGATGGAGGAAATAGGATTTACTAGTGCGATCAAGGGTGAGTGACACATGGAATTCTAATTATGAGCCGTTGGTGAAGATATTGGAACAATTGATTAGACTGCTGGATCTCGAGGATCCGTTATCTTCTACCCCTGTTATATTTAGTATTTGAAAAATATTGTACGGTCTTATTCTTATATTTGTTATTAATAATCAGTCCAAGCTAATTGTTTCTTCGTTATCGTTTAATTATTTTTTACCGAATTTGTAAAGGATCCGATGTTCCTCGGTATTATGTTCCTTTCTAGTATTTCGAATATTTTCTTCATTTTGATAAATCGGGACCGTCTGTCGTTTTTTTTATATAGAAGCCTCTGGTCTATTTCAGTTTAGTGGACCCCTTCGATTTTCACTGTTTTTAAGATTTTTAATTCAATTATTGTTATCTCCAAATCCACGATATCACCGTGCAAGATCTGGACCAGGGTGTCAATAGGAGACAGTTTTTTAGATGGTATTATTTTATATTATACCTGGTGCCCATTTGTTATAGTTTCTTACATTAATTACAGGGTTTCATTTATTTGTCAACGACAGGAGAAATTCTCGTTACAATATATATATACTCTCCAGCTATAAGTCTAGTGAGCAGGATATGAAATACTGAACAGTAAAAAACAAAAAGGGATGAGAACAGAAGAAATAAAGAAAAGACCGAGTGGGATATGAAACGCGGAAAACAGTTAGGTGTGAAACTTTTGATTTACGAGACGCGCTTTGAGTTTCCGTGTATTTGTCCCCAAGTAAAAGTTCTTTCGACGAGAAGGAGTATCTGGCACGATTGCTCTATTAGGATCATTCATTATTTCGTCGTGGTGAAAAAAAAATGAAGTGGAAGAAAAGTCGAACGCCTTAACAGGAGAGCGTCGGTGCAGTCTTCAGTTCGGACTTACTTCTAGAATCCCATAGAAGCCAAATGATATACGCCGTCTGGTTTTTCTCAGCGAGCATTATTGATACTCTGAAAGTTTCGATGTTGTACGCCATCTTGATAAAAACATATTTGCCAGACTACCCAACTGCAAACACAAGAAGCCCTGTTTCAAGGGTGTGCTCTTACACGCCTACTTTCTATGGTACATATAAAAACTTCACTGTACTCAACGCTATGCCCAACTTCTATCTTTTCTATAGCGTAGCCAAAGTTCTCAATGCCGACTTCCATTTGTCATTACTTTGCGGCTGGGTATATAGAGTCAAGTGAAACTTTTCAGGAAATGCGCCATTTCCTTTGGATAAAATCGACTAGACTGATGACTCCTGATTCTTTTCTGACGATACCAAACATTGGAGAAACTACTCCGCGTCAAAAAGCTGGTACCGCGTAAAGTAGTTGAGCTATGATGGAGAAAGTTTTAGGTTAAAGGATAACCGAAACCTGATACGATCAATTTTGAAAAAGTTATTTTCTTTTATTAATTTTATCCTTTTTCTTTTTCAGTTCGCGAGTGCTAACACGATGATGGATACCTCAAGAAATCATATAACTGGAAGGACTCTCTGGCTCCTGGCGTCGGTCTTCCTTACCGCAGCGAGTGCCGAGGGTAGCGGGACCTTGGAGAAGCTTCACGAAGGTAAAATTGAACCTTCTTACTAAGATTTCGAGTAGGAAACTTGTATCGTAAACACACTCCCTATGGTAGACATTATTTGTATCACTCAAGTTGCGAATCGCTTACAAATTCGGAACTTGAGTCGCTTTGTGAACGCTGTTTCGGAATGAGACTCAAGAAAATGAGACTTTTACGATTATATTGAAACTCTAGTATGTCCTCGTGCGTACCTTAATTATGTAACTTTACCCAGTACTTGTATACTATATGGGTACAACTAAGAGTGTCTAACTCCCGTATACGTTAACTCAAAAATTTTCATTATTATATTAGATTACATAAGAAAACCCAACATGGTTTGGGTTTAAGTTTTTAAGTTTCGGTCTCTAAAAATATTGGACAAATGATAACAGACGTTTGGTAACCAATTAATTTTTGGATAACATATCAAGCAATCCATTAATTTCATTTGGATTGGGTTAGTATTAGTGGCAGTTAATGATTTCGAGTCCCGGATATCGCGCTTTCATTATCCTAATTCACCATCGCCGCGTGCGTCGAAAGCGGAAAAGCTTTAACGACGATCACGTCCTAGCGCCTCGCCCCGTTTAAATCCCTTGGCGAGAACTCGACCGCACCATATGATTTAACCATAAATTCTATCTGCATAACAAGACGAATCCCATGAATAAAGTCATTCGTATATTAATCACGCCTTGCCACACCATAGGACAATATTGCTCGTCCCCTGCGCTTGCTTAGGGTGCAAATTTTTAACGAATACCTTCCGCCATTTCTGGATTAAATTGATTTCCCTTGTTCCCTGTCCTGACATAATTTGGTGCCAATCGCGAAAATCGAAATTTCTATTTATTTTCCTTTTTATGTGTAGAGCACACGAAAAAAAAAAACAACGTGTTTGTCATTTGATTTCTCGGTCAAGCAGGTCTCAACCACAGTTGATGGGAAATTTGGTAAATGGATTATTCATGGTTGAGTAGTTCTAGTAAGCAGGAATGTTTATTTTCATTTAACGATAGAATTCTATCTGGTATCTTCATATTTTATATCGCTACAGATAACGGAATATCTAAACCGGCCTTCCTGTCGATAGATAGTCTTGGGTCTTTGTCTCTCTCTCTCTCTCTCTCTCTCTCTCTCTCTCTCTCTCTCTCTCTCTCTCTCTCTCTCTCTCTCTCTCTCTCTCGCTTTCTCTACTATGCTCTCTTGGTTTTTCTCTTTCCCTCTCTCTCATCACTCCCCATGTTGCTACAAGAGCGGCCCCGCACCTCTCTCGGGCCACCAAGCTTCAATGCAACTTCCGACCGAATAAGCATCGCTTCACTTCCGCTTCCGACGATGTAGCCTTTGACGTAATTCATACAGCGAACAGTTCCTTCGAGCGATAGACGTTTTCATATCGGCGACATTGCAAGAGTTCAATGTATTTCTCAATACTCGCCAATAGTCACTGCATGAAAATAGAATCGTTTCATATTTTCGTTACAGCTTCCCATGTACCACTTCAAAAAAAAATATTGTACATCCGTCGACCTAAATCTCATTGAGCAAGACACCAAATGTCTTATACCTTCATTGTATATTCGAAAAACAAAATAATGAATTTGAGTGAGACTGAAAATTGTTAAAAAAAATTCTTTTGAAATAAATCCGAAAGGTCGTCGACGAAATCATAGTTGGTTTTTGAAAATGAAAAGTATACTTATTAATGTTTTTTTTATCAGGATTAACAGTTCTTAGGATTTTATATTCTTATCAATGATAAGAAGAAAAAAACTCATCCTGCCGTTCGTCCTTCGTCCAGGATCTCTTCGAATGATCCTTCCCTCCTGGTAACATTTACTGACCTCATCCATCATCCAGAGGAACCAAATCTCGGTATTTGTTAGGATCTTCATCCCGAACTTCTTCACCGTCCCCCTCTTCCTATCCTCTTCCTTTCACCAGCAGGTTTCACTCTCGTCTAGTGTCGTCTCGGCGGATCGCGGCGCTGAAACTCACATTCTCACGCGCCGGCACTCAATTCACTTTGATTTGTGATGGACCCGCTAAAAGTTATGTAGACGGTTAAATCTACCTGGCCTTTTCTCAAACCTAACGTTACCGACTACTTTATCGTGACGACGTGTGGTTACCTTGATTTACGGATTTGCGCATCCTTCCCCTCCGTGAGCCATACAGCGCAGTAGTAACTTCCATAGTTGACGTCGCTATTGATATATGTCCCTAACACATGAGACAAGACGATAAGATAATTCTCAGAAATCTATAAGTATTTTTTCCCCAATTAGTGGACCCCTGATCCGAACAATTTGAAAAAAAAAAATCCTTTAGCCATCATTCAATTTTATGGACACATATATTTACTCAATTTTGAATTGCTACAAAAGCAAAATCTTGTCCACGGCAGATCAGTGACAATTAAAATATCATTCGAACGTGACAGATTCTCGAGTTAAAAATAAAATCTTGGATTTCTTTTAGAGTGAACTAGGTCGTCTTTTTTATTATTAGCCCAGCACAAGTATGAATTATCGATAATCGAGTTTACAAAATCGGAACCTTGAAGACGCTTTCAGCGACGCCACCCGGAAACCACCGTTAACCTTCTTCTTGGCGTTAGCTGCAAGTGACTGCTGCATAATTGACCGGGTCGACTTTTCTTTTTTTCTTTTCTATTCTATTTCCGCGCGTGTTAATAAAACTTCGTCTTTCGAACCGCGGAATCTTCTGGCAATTTATCAACGATCGGATCGACCGGGCAAAGACCAACCGACCTCTGCTCCTGCTGATCGGACCGGAGTCGATGACTACCAGCAACGACCTCCTTTTGCCGTTCCATCGCCCTCCTCCCTCCCACCCAACCCTCTACGTGACGCGACACATCCAACATTGACATAATGAAGAAACTTGCTCGAAAGAAAGTGGATCAAAAAAGGAAAAAGAAATTTTTAGCCAAACTTTTCTCGGCTTTTCAGGGAGAGAGGAACAGATAGTTGTTGAGACGGAACCTGACGAGAGGGCAGCACCGTGCAAGAGAAAGAAAAGAAAAGTACGTGAAGAGAAAGGGTAGTGGGGCAGGGAGCAGAAGGGGGTCTTAGTAGGGCATCGGCAAAAGCGTAGCGAGGAAAAGTTTGAAAATTCGTTGAAGCGTCGCCAAGAACCGACGCCGACGTCGGACAAAGGCGAAACGGTGAAATGGTGGCGCCCGAGTCACGTTTGTCTTAGCTACTAGCGAACCGGGGATTCCCCCAGCTCAGTCACTGTTTGTTCTTTTGATTCTTTCCAGTCACTTCACTGCCGCGGTGGCAGCTACGCCGATGCTGGCGGCTTCTTCTTCTCCTTTAGGACCCCTGCGAAATCCTTCGGAAACTTTGGTTATTTAATTTTCTACTCGCCGCCATCTTCCTCGCTTCGCTTTCGCGTCAGTTACAAGACTTACGTTGTCACCCCTTCTTTCGATCTAGTTTTCTATACTTTTGATAATGTATTATGAGGACAATATATATTGCCAATAACTTTCTGCCGTTTTTTCTATGAGTCTAGTATACTTGATACATTCAAAAAATATTTTCTATATTATATTTGTCTGTATTTAGGGTTTTTTTTTACAATTCTTTTACGGTGATATGTGTTCGTGGGTATTGATTTAGAACTTTTTTAATTTTGAGAAATTATTAAAACTATTCATTTTCACGTTCCACTTAGTCGAAATACTGTTTCCGTAATAATATGAAAAATTGACGAATTTTACAAGAGACTTTATTATGAAATTCGGTTACTTTTTTTTTTTCCTCTCTATAACTGCACTTCCTATTCCCACTGTTGAGTCGCAGTCGAGAACTTAATAACGTCTGCACTTTATTGCGAAACTCGTAATTATCATGCTTGATGCTCCAGTCACAGTCGGTATTCATCGGCCAGCTACAAAATGGCGAACGAGGAATTATGGTGGAAGGGGGGGGGACAGCAGTGATTACTATTACTAAACTCCTATCAAGAGTCTTGATAACGACTCGCTTGTAAATTCCTTATCTCGTACCAGATTGATTTGATAAAAAAAAAAGTAGAATTGAATGAATCCAAAAAAAAATGAATTTTGACAATCCTTCACTTCCTTAAAAAATATTACAATTTTTTTTTCAATTTGTCTACCATTACCTCTTATTTGCAACCAACTCATTTCCCACCCTGCATTTTCTATTTTACATTTTAATATTGACGTTAGTATCTCTAAACTATATAAATATATATACTATATATTATATATAAATGTATATATACTTTCTATTAGACAGCATCTATCTGCATTATATACATACGGTACATGTATTGATGTCCTGTATAGTTATATATAAGCCAGCACGTATAATTCAGTTTTGCCCTGAAACGACTCATTTATATGCGTTCGTTTGATTGAATCTCTCCCTTCCCCCGTACGTCTCTCTTTCTGCTTTTCTCTCCTTTCTCCACATTCACTCCGACGCTTTCACCACCCTCGTCAACCCCAACACGGTTAGCTGTTTCAATTTCCCCTAGCCGCACAGAACCGAAAGACGTCCCCATCCTGTCCTCTTTGCTCTCCTCTATCTCTCTCTCTCTCTCTCATACTCACACACTACAATATTCTCTCCGTTGCCGTATAAATTCGTGACGTCATCATTTGTTAAAACCATACAAATTATGATAAAAATTATCAATGACCAATCCGATGATTTTTATATTACGTTGTACTGCTTACTTATTAATCAATATAGCATTAAAGCACGAAATCCAAATTCTATTTGTACGTGACTGGTACCAAAATATTAGGTCATCAACTTCTACGTGAATAATGGGTTGGCCATGTTCATTCGTGACTGAGGATCTTTAATTATCAGTACAATTAGACCCTTGGTCATACTAATTGAAGTAGTCATTGAAAGTTATTGGATTAATGCTCCGCTGAGAACATTTGAACTGTTACGCCACTGCCACTGGTTCTACGCTGAATCGTATGAATCATGCTTAAAGTTTTATTGTGTATAAATAAGAAAAAAATTTATTTTTATCGTTCTAAAATATTTCATTACGTACTGCGAATCTGGCTTTCAGTCATTCTATTAATTTCTCGGCTAATTTAAATTCGATTTATTATTCGTACAGTTAATAAATTAATTAAAGCCACTTAATATCCTATAACAGAATATATGATAATTGCAATTTGATTAAATTTACCTGTGGATATATGTTGTATCCATATCAAATTTCGTTAGAATGCGGTTGGTAGGCCTTGGAAAGAAGCACCGAAATGATCCTAGGTCGAGCTTTAGTTTATATAGTAAAATTCGTGATCATTGTTATTGAATACATTAGTTGCAATATATATTGTATTATGTTGCAGGTTACATTTTATTCGAACTGACCAGTTGGACGTAATTTTTTTTTCCATTAAATTTACTAAATTTAAATTTGACATTACATTGCCAGTTACATTGCATCCAAACTGTCCAGTTGGACGTAACTCTTTTTCCATTTACTAAAGTTAAATTTGACTGACGTACATATATGATGTATATACGTATCGAAGCGAACACCAACTGTAATCACTCGTAATGCAGCTAATGACCGGAAACATTGAACGATCAGCTGCGTAATTAGAGACTGCAGTTAACAATTGAACCGCGTTCGTTCCCTAACTTTGGAAATAGTGTAACAATTACTAAAATAAGTTCTGCCCAAAATCGAAAAAAAAAATGTTGCATCGTACGATTGAATCGTCAGACCGAACGTGGATGTAAATAAATGTTATTTTGTGACGATAACGTGTTGAGCTACTGTGCCAGTAAAAAAGATCCCTTATCGATTGATTCGTATTCGATCTTTATGACGTGTGGTTGAACCGAGTGGCTTTATTGTCCAATGCACACAAGCGCCATAACGGAAACAGTTATTACAAGACATTGCCTCGTACGTGCGGACGAGCTTGAAATCCGAAACTGTAATACTTGTATACACTGTTACCTTTAGTATGCTCTGGTCTATCTTGTACAGTAGTAACTATCCTTTTCGTGTCTGGCTATTTCAGTGCTATTTCTACTAAAGTCCCAACCGGTATTACGCATATAGACGAAAACCACGATTTTTGTTTTAAAAAAATACCTAAATTCCTATAAAAGATTTATAGGTGTATATATATATATATATATATATATATATATATATATTTGAATTGAATTTTGATAATATAACAGAATCACAGCTGGGATCTCCTATACCTTATTAAACAGTAATAATAGACCATATCGATAAACGAAATTGGACCCTCTTTCAGTTTGGATCCTTGAAATGAATACGTCTCAAAAGCGAAATCTTTGAAAACGTGGTTAATTGAATCGAAAACCTTTAGCTATTCAAGAAAAACAGATTCGGGTAAATGTTTGTCGTGATTTAATTTTTTTAATAGAACCGAAACCAAAATCGATCCATATTTTTTAAAATTGTCTCTATAAGGACGCTTATAAGGGATGAGACTGTTCGTTGTATCGCCAGCTGATGCTCTCAAGGTGTATGTATAGGGAATCAGGTACATAGGAAGCCCAACCTTCGATGACGAAGTTTAATACGGCCGGATGACCGTGAGAGGGTTGGTTTGGGGTCTTCGGTGTCGATATAATCGAGAGGTTTGCTCGTCATCAAAGTGCCCTGGGCGTCGCGACGAGCAGCCCTCGTTAAGGCAAAAACGCGCGAGATGATGGATGGATGCTAAATTGCATTAATTAAATCCAGCGTGACACCCTCGGCCAGCTTGGTATCAGTCGGCGGTGATGCTTGGGACGCGATCGAGGCGTGAGGCATTTGACGGGGTGTGGGACACTTTGATCATCACAAACTCCCGTGTCTCTTTAACCATCCACCTATTCACCCACCCACTGACCCACCCTGTCTACCTAGAGAGAAACCTACCTGGCTGTCTGGTTACCTTGTACTTCGGTAGCTGATCGTGTTACTCTGACGTTCAGTGAACCTGGACCAAATTTTCGGACTCTTAATATTCGTGTCTATATGGGGACTTATAAATAGATTTGGGTTCGTAAGGGTACTTTCTTTTGGATATTATTATTTTAAATAAGATTATTTTTGGTTTTTCTAGTATTGGACTTTTTTGTTGGGTTTTCATTCGGAGAACTATTTTACACTGTAAAACCTTACAGGTTGGCCCTTTGATCTGGAACCGATTTTATGATCTTTGTCCTGCTGGTATTTCTAGGGATTCTCTTTGTCTGTCTCTTGGAACAAAACTTAGGCGGATCACAATTTTCTTTATAGTAAAGAAAAGGACCAAAATGGGTTTCGGGGTGGTTATTTTTTATTTTGGAAATTTAACGTTTCTTTGACGTCTTAGCGTACGTATAGACTATTGACAATGGAAACTTGAGCCGATTTTATGGAATAAAAGAATGACGTATCGGATCGCGGCCCTTAGTGGCGCAGAAATTAGGTTTGGCTTCTCAAATATTAAGTTCAACTTAGCGAAACTCCGATCGCGATAATATTAGGGGTGCGAGGGAAGTTAGCGAAATTTTGCATTGGTGGGGGTTAAGATTCTTTATGAATTTCAACAAACTTTAGGATAAAAAATGTTGAACTTTGTTACCATGGGACACGATCAGGTTTGGTCAATTCTCCATGGTGTTTATAAAGTCATACTCATAAATAATACTTTTTTTTACTAGATTCAACACATTTTTCCTGATGAGTTACAGCATGTTTTTCGATTATATAATAATTAGTAGAAACTATAGCTGACTATTGAAATTTTTTTTTGATAGCCTCAGGCGTGCCTTAATTAAGTCTATGCTAAATTACTTTGAGCTCTTTTATAACGTGGCAAAATGAAATAGCGGCTTGTGACAAAAAGTTCAAACAATCTGCTTCACTAATCCGTTTCACGGTGAAAGGGATGCTTCGCGCTATATAGGTATACTGAAGATGTTAAAGTATAAATCTTGGAAAGCACCAGAGGATGCTGTTGATCTTTTTCAATGATAAATATTTTTCGATTCGCTTAAGGGAAATGGAGAGGGTTGAAATTATCCCTTCTTATAATACATAAGTACTGGGGTTCCGCCTTATACCCCTCATTTATCATTTTCAATGAGGATATCTTTACTGTTACCAGTACGGCCATCTTGAAAGGGCTTAACCGAAAATAACTGAAGTGCAATGATAAAATATTGGTAACAAAGTAAAATTTTTCCGAGTACAATTCAATTCATATTATTTTCTAAAGATTTATCCTCTAATTTTTTTTTTTTTTTTTGATAATCTGGATTTTTGTATTTTTTTTTAAATATATTTTTTATCGCCATAATTTTTCTCTTCGTCCATTATAATTTGGCTTGAAACGAGTTATCGGTATCGAGGGTGAAATGAAAATGAAAAAGACACAAGGGTTGTTTTCACTTAGATGTAAAAGGGTGATGAAATGGCATCCTCATGCAATTCAAAATAATTCCAACTGAATTCAAGAGGTCTGAGGTCTCTTTACCTTCAACCAACTGGCATCCACATGAACTGTAAGCTGGCTCCTTAGAAAAGCCGTGCGAGATTTTCTCCCTTTGTTCTAATATTCTTATGACTTCCTTCTCACAATGAACAACAAAGGAAGTGTTCACTGTCCCGTAGAAAACCAGTAACAAAACTGTATCTGGACTTTGTACTTTCTCGGATGCTGTACATAACTTCATCCCCTTACCACATCTTATTCAACTACAAGAGGGGTTTCGCATTAGCATATCGACTTATTCATATCCGCTTCACTCCGTCTTACAACTCCCTTAAAGAAAAAAAAAAAAGAAAAAGAAGGAAGAAATGCTGCATCTCCCTATACATAACACTAAGAAAAAAGTTTTAAAAAAATGTGAAAAATCTGAAAATTAAAAAATTATTAATTTATTATTATTTTAGGTAAACTTTTATCGGTAAATCAATAATTGTATTTTTTTTAATAATTGTAAATTATTAATTTAATTAATTTATCAGCTTTTTCAAAGTTATCAAAATATTCACTCTTATAAACCCATTCGGATATAGCCATAGGAGAGTGGTGCACTCGGTAGTAGTCGAGAATTCGGATTGGACGGTATACGTGGATTATATAGTCCGTGAAGCGAGTACAGGCGTCGGAAGCGGAAACAGCCGAGAGTAGCCGAGCTGCTCCGAAACGGCTTCAACGCGGCAAGCCATGAAAGAGGGTAACAGTTCTGCCGCGGCCTCTCGAAGTGGAGGATCGTTTCGTGCTGTGCTGCGGAATAATCCAAAATAAACGCGTGTCATCCTCAAGCAATGTCTCGATAGTCGCTCTCACATGATCTTAACAATAAATACAATAAATGCGTGTAACATAAGTAGAGTATCGAGTGAAAAATACAAATGAAGATCATCAACAATAAAAAATCCGACGATGTACATTCGATAGAAGTCATTTGGTGATTATCAAGAATAATCAAAGCGTCGACCAAGCTCGTGAACCAAATGTGACATTACGCGACGGGTACCTTCCTTTATATTTAGTTGCCGTCGATTTTCTAATTTACCATAAACCACAAAATTCAATAACAGCCGTCAAGATTTTTGCCGCGTTTACCCGTTACATTTCGTCTGAATTTATTTAACGATTTGCACGGTGCTTCGAATGGGATATGAAACGGTGACGCAATGATCCTTTGTGACTAGGAAAAGCGGTAACGTACCGTGTGCATTATACTATACTTGTTATGAATAAACAGTGATATCGATAGTGGCCTGATAAGAAATAGTTAAACATTGGCAGAAGATAAGTCCAGTACAGAAAATTGCCCTGGACGTTTGAGCATTCGATCAGCAGCATTTAACCAGGGCTTGGAGAACAGTGGATTTTCGTTAAAGATAAAAGAAAAAGAAAAAGCAAAAATTTTTGCTCCATCGCTCAGAAGGAGGAAGCCCGAGTCTTTCCTGTTCACAGGGAATTTTTCTTTTTCCTTCTCCTTCATTTCTATCTCTCATTCTTTTTTCTCACGGATTTTACCTGCCACCAGAATTCCTTTGTTCCATCGAAAGACCTAGTGCAGCCGAGTTTCATACCTGGCGAACCGGACGACGCACTTTAAACCGGTGAATGTCCGTCTGCTCGCATTGCTCGAGAGGGCAACAACCACGCCATAAGAAAATTCAAGGCCAAATTGTCTAGAGCCGTGACCAGTCTGCTTCGTGCGTGAATAAATCAGTACGAGCCGAGAGCATCCTGCGTTTCTTCGCGTGGATAAAGAACGAAAAGTCTGAGGACGGAAAATGAAGTAAAAGGGAGAAATTGCCCAAACGGTCTAAAGAAATCGGTCCGAGCGTCAATTTGGCTATCGGTGAATTCCCGTGCAGCTTTGTCGTTGTCGAAGACGATTTGCTCCTACCTGGATATTCTTGTTGAATGTGTTGCGAAGGGTCGAGAAAAATGCCTCGAAAATTACCGGATGTGATGGTGCTTGTGAAGGCAGCTGTTCTGGCAGCTGCTCTCTGCCAGCTTGGAGTCCTGGCGAATAGACCGGCAGGAGCTCATGCAGGACACGCTTACTTCGAACAGCCCTGCTGCGGACGTTCTCATCTGCGTCATCATAAAGGTTAAGATTTTTAATGATTTTTTGACTTTTCAAAATAAGTTCTCTAATACAAAAAAAAATTAAATTTCTCGTGACACGAATACATGCACAGGTGGTAAAATGGAATTTTTTTATGAAACAACGTTTATTTTCTACCCACTCCATTTTACTAATCTACGTTTATCTGGCTGATAAATGTAGATAGACCATGTGGATAGCTGAAAATATTTTTTAATGGAATTTTATAATTTTCTAAATTCACCACCAAACTCTGTATCTAATAGGAACGTATACTTTTGGGCTAATTTTAATTTCTTATATCTATATTGTACAATCGTTTATATTTTTGAGGTTCTTATTTAAATTATCCATGGGATTATACACGGAAATATTTTTATATATGCAATGATAATACAGCCATGTGAAAAGTACTTTCAAAAACCCATTGGCATACATCACCAATATTATCTTCGCGCAGCCACACGATATTACTGGGGTTTAGATGCTGGGACTGACTTCATTATAGTGCCGAGGGAGAGCAGCGTCGAATGGAATGTGGAATGGCTGGTGTGTGTGGATGCTGAGAGATGTGGCCCGCGTTGTTCCTATGGACCTTTTCTCACTCCGTTCCTTTACTCTACGCTCACCGGGTATATCTCACTGGTAGGATCTCTCAGTACCAATTTCCAGCATACCTATTCCACGTTATATCAACAATGTACATTGAATTTAGTACGTTGGCGAGAATAGACAGAGAATGAGAAAGCACGCTAGATCTTTACAGCCACGAAACACACTTGTCAATTGTGTTTCTTAACGAGGTGCTTCAGACAAGGGAAATATACTGAAAGATTATTTTTCTTAGTTTGCCTTCCTGCTCCGTTGCATGGATTCACTTTTGAAAGTAGATGGAGCCATCAGAAGTCTGACAGAAAAATTGATAAGGTTGCGCAATGTCAATAATTTTTTTATTCCACGGTGTTGAAAATTTTTGTGGGTTTTATGGAATTTTTGGTATATTAAAAATTTTTTTTTCCTTATAATTTTTATTCAAGGTCCCTAATGTACCATATTTGGTATGTGGAACCGGGTGTATCTGGAGTATTATAGGAGGATGATCAATCGTAAGCCCTCGTATCGGATCTCTGGTAACTAACCAAACGGATATTAATTCCGACGCGCTTCTCAAACCGATCCATTAATCCAATTTGCGAGCATATATACACGCGCATATCTCCGTGAAATACAGTTGGTATCGCTGTCGATACACAGGAAATTATCTGGGGAATTTTGAACAGATCCAGGACCAGATTGATTTTTATATATTAAAAATTTCCCTCGTGCACCTCGTACGTCACTTTGTTTCTCTTGACTTTATATCATTTTTTTTAAATATTTTCTGTAACACCCTTTTTCTACATTTTTTACCTCAATTAGTCTTCAGTCAACATTACACAAGTTCACGCGTACACCAAGTGCAAAGAATCTCGAAGAGAAGTACATTCTGAACATTTTTACTCTCTTATTTTAACACTCCCCCGTCTTTGACTACCCCAGTTAAATAAACTGCGGAAATGACGTTTTCCAATGAGCAAATACTCCATATGCGTCTGGGAGTAACGCGAGAGTTTTTGAAAATACCAAATTATTTTTTATAAAAAAAAAAAACAATTTAAGCCCTCACCTCTCTGTGAGAATCCTGAAAGGAAATTAGCCCTGAGTGAATCCGTAATTCGGGCATAAACCGACATTGAGACTGTTTGGAGTGAAATCTTTGAGTGACGTTTGCCCGGAAGGAGCCACAGTTTCCGTCCTGATCCGATGGTCCCTCCAAATGCGAAAGGGACAGAAATTGTGGACTAAGAGACTAAAGTCCGGGTACTTAAGGAGGAAAGAGTTGGCTATGGAAAAAAATAGAGAAAAAAAAACCAGAAGTAGGAGACCCAGTAGATATACCTCAAGAGGGTCTCTCTCCTCTTCGGTCAGGGACCTAAAGAATCCAAGATTAAAAAGTACGAGAGGGAGACACAAGGGATGTTTGTCCCTCGTGACGTCACTTTTTTCCCTCTGCCATCTTTTTCCCTCTTTCCCCACTTTCCACAATCAACGTCCTCTGACGTTTCCTACAAGGCATACTAATGACCGGAGTGCACGCTGACGTCATACCATACGTGAAAACCGGTACTGCACTTATGCGAGTATCTGGCAATCTTACTCCATTCATTTGCCATTGACTCGTCCCATGCTGCTTTCTATGGGCATCCAAGGACTTTGACATCTGCTACGAGATTGGCAGCCACCTTCGCCGATAATGGCACGAGATGAGGGTCGGTGGCTTAGGTCTGGTTAGGTAACCCATAAATCTGTTTCGCTGATTTTGAATCACCCTGTAGAAACATCGGACTAATCCTGGCGGTTGACAGTGATTCAAGCGGTTTGTCATTTGCGTCACGGTATACTAAACGTAGGCGCCATACCAATTGCTTAAGGGTACTTGGTCCTAATTGTTTGGACAGTGGTAAATTATTTTGTTAATTATAAATTTATGTGGTACGTGAGACTTAAGAAATTCATTTTCAATACAAGTTCGCTTTAATGCTATAACAGTTCAATCTAAAATCACCACTCTGATCGCTGTAACGTAGTTTGGGTACATTGCCAGTAGCAATTATTTCGTTAATTGTTCCGTTAATTACATCCGTCGTGTATATTCGAATTTGTAAAAACATGTATAAATTAGAGAAAGCCTTAATACAGCTTCTCTCGTTCACGAACGATTATCCTGGAAATAGCGTAATAATAGTAATAATAATAACAACAGTACCCGGCGACTCGTCTCCTAAAGAGACGGAAACGCCGCGTTTCCATTTATAAACGTGTCAGCGCTCAGCAAACATAGAAACACCGAAGGGGGAAGCTCGACGCTTTTTCGGCATGGAAAATCCGTCCCGACGTCGATGGACGCCTCCCTGATGCACGCATTGCCTCGTATATCATTATATATACACTGCACGCGTAATAACGTAAAATGAAATCGCTTAAGGAGACGAAGATCATCTCTGTCTTTTCTGATTATTTGGCTGTTGTAAAAGTTAAATGAAAAAGGTGCAAATGCCTACGCGAGGAAGTTTCCTATAAAGGCAGTAGTCTGTTTTATGTCCCAGTAGGGTTACTACTCGTCGACTCATTCTCTCTGTGAGATAGTGGGAGAGGGAGATAAAGGGGCGGGGGGAGAGAGAGAGAGAGACACTGAGAGTCAGAGAGTTTTCTAAACATTCTCGGTAACCGTGGAATTCGCAAGAGGCGTCGCGACGCTTTGTGCAGACGTGTATTCTCGTAGCGATAGGGTCTCGTCGTAGACGCTTTACTGGAAAAGGATAATGAGACCGTAATGCCCCGCTGAGATATCCCGAAGCCTGAACGTTTAATGGAGGAAAATGTTGGTACCATAACGATATGACTTTTTCATAGCCGTAAAAGCTCAGTCGTTCCTTTACGCTTTGAATTTCGTTTTAAGCATTTTTTTTTCGTTTCATAAAATTTTTCCAAATTTTTATTCTGGTCTATTTTGAATTTACGGACTTTATTTTCTAGATTGTGTGCGTTGGTCAGGAATTATGCGGGATTCAATAGCACTAATTGTTCATTATTTTCATGGGTTCATTATTATTCTTCTAACGTCGCTACGATTCTTCCGCTTGGACTTATCTCGCGTGGAAACGGGTCTTCATAATCCTAGGGTACACAATACCCAGACGGGCTAATTGCTTGGGCTATATCAATAAGCACGCGTATAAACGCTTATCCGAAAGTTTCGGGGCACGTTAGCAAATAGAGGGTTAGTCACCTAATCGCGCCTCTTCGTATTTTCGTACGTTCGGGATACCTCGGGTTTGTCTTCGTGCCTTTTCGGTCCTTGCAAAAGTTTAGACGCTCTTGTACGTTGTTTCCATGGTACTGGAGAGGCTGGGACACGGATACACCCATCTGCCCTCTTTCTCGTGAAGCTACCCCTGGCTCTGCCCCTGGCACTACCCCTGGCATCGCCGGATGAAATCGTGGGGGTTGTACATTCACTCTTCGGCGAAGGGTAGCTTTTCCACGTATTCCAAAGTTATCTTGGAACCAACCCCTACTACCTCTTGGTACATGGCAGTGGTATCTACCCGCAGCAAAATGCATATCTTTTTTTTTCCTCCTAACCAAGAAGGAAATTGAATCTCGCTTTATCTGAAATGGCGATGGCGTTTTGGTTGTTGAAGAAAAAAAAAAAAAAAAATTTAAGAGCGTCACGGTATCGTCGTCCGTAAAGCGACCTGCTTGATGAAATTGAATTGATTTTCGAAAATATTGACAGACTCTTGAAATCAAAATTTTTTGTTGGAAATTGGTATTAAATTCCCATTATTTCTTTACGTCACTTTCATTAGGTCCGGACTCTGAAGTACAACGTGGAAGTCATGTGGTTGATGTAGGTCAGGCACCACGTGGTCATCACATGTTTTCTCTTGGAGTACGTTATGAAATTGATGAACCATAATTTCTTGATGACTCAATCAAGAGGAAGATCGGTCGTTGTCGTTTATTTAATTATGTCTATAGTTTTTATTTATTATTATGAATATTGAAATTTGATTAAATACACAATTAACGCCGATTAATTTATTACGTTTAAAAGTCATTATAAACTTTGGACTTTACCATTTGTCTCGAGTATCACTTGCAACTGACTGCTATCGATTTTTCCCTGCTCACGTGCATCCTAGGGAATTTATTTTAAGAATACGGCAGTTACTACGTATTCCACGGCCGAAGTGTAACTAGAGGCAGAAGAAGTTTTCGTCGAGGGTAACAATTTTATTGAAATTTCATGAGCCACGTTTCCGCAACGTTTCCATAACCCGCCTAGCGTTTTCCAAGCTGCGTAAATCAGACGCGTGCGTGTTCTTCGGTTTGCATGCAGGTATTCGCCTCCTTTGGAATTCCCCAACTACCATGCCAATACCCATGCAATTACAGATTGCACCTTAGAACTCGAAAAAGATATTTCTACTATTGCAGTATAAAAGTTTGCAAAATTGAGTTTCAAAATTATCGACAGCACTTCTAGATATATATTTCACATGGGCCACATAGTCACTAATTCTTATACTTGGGGAATTTGAAAATTCTTAGTAAGCATATTTTGAAAAAAAATTTACCTAGTTATTCACCCTTCGTACCTGAACGCCCCTGTCTATCTACCTGGTCAGGTTCTTGCTGACAGGGTAACTAAAAACCCTTAGAGTCATAAAGAAGGATACTAAATAGAATCGTGAGGAGACGGTATGCACAGTATCCGAGGGTGATTGCCGGAAGAGAACAAAGGGTAATTTGAAGTTGGCCGGACTGGCCTGAAAACGTCGCTGCGCCAGGAAAGAATTACTATAACCGTTGATTCGCTTGTAATAGTCGACAGGACCGGTTAATGCTTTGTAATGGGCGACCAAGGGGTCGAGAATCACCCCTCGTAACTACCTGTACCAACGTAACAAGACCGCATGGCTCCATGAAATCTCATGGGCTTATACCTATATCTGTTTGGTACGCTAAGAAACGGAAGCTCGCGTTTCGTCAAGTTTGCAGTTGCGAATTGCAGTTGGTAGAAATGATTAAAGTGTAAGGAATATATTGTAGAGTCACGCGTTAGAAATTTTTGTAATTTCTTCAATCAGATTTTCTACCCTTACCGTTAACCTTGAGATATATTTAATCAGTGATACATTTTTTTTTTAAATCTTCGTACTATATCTCGGTTAGCTCAGATCAGAACCAGGGCCGGTAAGAGTGTCGGTACTGCCGTCGAGAGTGACAGAGTTTGAATGGGGAAGAATAGAAAAAATAAATAAAAGGGTCGCACACGCCGCCGGCGAGAAAATTGCAGCAGGCTGCAGCCAGGCAGCAGTTGCAACACTGCATTTCTTAATTGTTTCCTAACAAGAGAAGTTGCCACTTGGCACCATTTGTTGGCCTGCCTCACCTTCTTCATTCCAGCCACGACACTCCATGTCGTTAGTATCATCTCTTAGTTGTAACCTGAACCACCTTACCTACCTTACCGACGGAGCTACAAATTCATTGGCACTCCCGTAGGAAGGTGCGCCACATTAACGCGTGATTAGATCGAGTATGCATACTAACAAGTGGATTTTACGTATTTGCCAATGTTGAGGAAGAAAATATTGAAATCACGTACCAACGAATTAACAAAACAACTGAAGTTTCCTGCTGCTTCGCTGAGATCTGAGGGGAAATTATGGATGAATCCGTATGGCGAAAAACCTAACTGAATCCTGGTCTGACACCTTTTATTTCCCGTTCCTGCGGTGGCATCTGCGGCTCTGTTAAAGGACGGGCTGCTGGGAGTTTTCAGGCTTTCGGTTTTGCACCGGATATACCATTCGGAACCCGTGGTTATTTGGATCCTCCTGGGAGTGGTTGACTGTTACCATTTTACAAGTGGGATCTAGCGTGGAAATTGTTACCGAGACGAATCCTGGGAATTGCCATGGAATAGGTGGAAAAGACGTTTTTGACTTTTATGACTATTTTAAACTTTACGAAGACAACCAATGGCGAACTGAGGAACGATTACAAAATTTTAATGACACTTTTTTTTAATTTTATTTTACTTATTTGATTTTAAAAATTTATCTATGCTGAAAGGCACCTGGTCTGGGTAAGGGTTGACGATCTTTCGTTCCGTGAACAAAATCTATATCATTCACTTACGAATGTACATTCTTATATTTACGTACACGTTTACAAGGCTGCAACCATAAAACCGGTTTAACTCGCCTCCACATTCCTTCATTCATTCTTCTTTCGTTCGCTGCTTTCATCTAACTTTTTCCACCTTATTTTCTCTTCCCGCAGTTTTACTTTACGTTTCCACTATCCTCTTCCTTACGGAGCCACCTACGCTTGCGTCATCGTGCCGCAAGGTGGGTGCGGATCCCGAATTCGATTTCCGTCGTTTCCAAAACTATTTTTCCGCTCGATTAATTTCGACCTCGGAATTCATTGGCTATTGAAAGCTTCTCGTACTTGCAAGTTTTTCTCTCATTTTTTCTTGTTCTTTCAACAAAAATACTGTTTTACTTTTGCATTGCACATTCGCATGGTTCACCGTGGTAATTATGCATAGGCTGATACTTAGGATGATATATATATATAAGTGTGCATAATGAAACATGAAATACGGTTAGTAAAATTTGAACTTCCGGTTTGAAAGTAAATTTACGAGAATTTCATGCAAAAACAGAATACTTTTATTTTCCAATGTCTTTTATGTTCATCTTCCTCCCATATTACTTGCTGATGCTCCTACCACGATCGTTCACCAGAATGTCTCGATCGCTATCCTGACGAATCTTCGGTGCTTTATCAAGTTGGCTGCTTGCAGTGCACGCTTTACGATCCGCTCTTACTCGGATGGATCGTAATTTTCAGTGCCGGAAGAAATCGCACTTTGAGAATCGTAGTAACGTAGTAGAAGGTACACGGTGTCACGTTCTCCGTATATTATTTGTTAAATTAAAAATGTTCTACCCCTTTATTTCCTTTTTTTTCATCTTGCGCGTCATTTCCTCTCTTTTTCTCTCTATCATTATCTCCGCCATTGGCAATTCCTGGGGAGTTAAGTCGGTAATTGGAAATTTTTCAAGGCACTCATCTACGCGTGGTTAACGGACCCGAAGTGGAAAATAAACCGGGGGGGCCAGACCGCAAAACTTGGAGATTACTTCGTTTTCCGCGCTGTTTACCAGAATTCATAAAACTATTTCACGCGAGATTCGTGAGTGCGGGGTTTAGGGTTGGTAATCGGGCCTAGGAAATGGTATATGAGTGAATGAGTATATGAATATATTTATATATTTTGGAGGACACTACTTTTTGCTGGACGTTTTTTTTTATTTGCTTCTAAACTTATACACGTGCTTAGATATGTATTCTGCATAAGTATAATGATTAATCCTTCTACGCTACGACAGTGAGAATCTTCAAATGTGTAAATACCAGATTTAATTAAACTACAAATAATTTCCTAGAATCTGCTCTAGCACGCAGGTTCTTGCCATAAGTGTTCTCGCTGTCGAGAGACTTCCTAGTACCACTTCCGCCTATTAACTTGGGATATACGAGAGAGGTTTTAGTGTTAGGAGTGCTTAGAGAATCTTCGAGTGAGGGTTGTCTTCCCATGTAATGCTGAATGGGTTAACAGTTTCACAGAACATAAATATTACTTAGTGGGTTTCTTAGAATTTTTGGATTTTTGGATTTTCTTAAGGTAGGGGTATTTTTTTATTGTTGAGAATTTTATAGTCTTCCAGAAGAGTGGAGTTATCAACTCGTAACTAATGAATGAGAAAGATTTCTCTCTCTCTCTCTCTCTCTCTCTCTCTCTC
>NW_014332944.1:264767-272412 GCF_000341935.2 Cephus cinctus | reverse complement strand
AGTTGCCTGACAAAAATCAGTTTCTTCAAGAAAATTTAAAAAGGTCTTTTTTTTTTCTTTTTCTTTGATTGACTCCCTTGTAGCAACCGTGTACGACCGTGCCAACTTTATTAAAAGTTTCGCAGCTCGACGTCGAAGCGGCTAAATTAAGATATGATTTCGTAATTTAAAAAATTTCTTCATTCCAGACTTTCGTTGGCTGTCACTACCCTCCCTTACTCGTTTAATTATTTACAAAATATATATATATATAACCGAAATATGTATTTGTCGTCGTTGAGGGAAAATCGCGACTCTGCTCATATCGTAATAATTTTTAGCCAGCTTTGCACAGTTCGCACAAATATGTTAATTAGACAGTGATAAGTGTGTGATAAGACAGTAACAGTGACAGTGATTTTGAGTTCGATTTCACGTGAAGGTTCGTAATTTTGGATTGACTTTTTTTTATAATGTTTATTCTCACTCCTTTTTCTAATTTTACTAAAAAAATCCATGTTGATCATTTATTTCTTTCGTAAAGTATTCATATTTCTCTATTAATCCAAAAATTTATAAACATCTACTTTTTGGATCATTTCCGTTTCCTATGTCCTAATCTCATACTCTTTCTAAATAGTACCGTTGAGGGAGATAAATGTCTTAATTTCCCTGTCGAATTATACCTTGGAGCAGCTGAACATATCCTTTACCACTGTACTGGTTAACATGACACTTGACTGGAGGTAAGTTACTAAAATTTTCTAGTCGTAATTTTCACTTCACGAATCCCTTTGGAATTTCAACGTCCTTCTCTATATCTTATCGGTATTGACCTCTGTAAGGTACACACCAGCTGAAAAGTACGTACGTCGCTGGGATGACTTTTAATGGATCCAGAAACATTTTAAACGGAACCAACCGAGCACTTGGTTGAGCGTTCGAATTGCCCGGCGAACGAGGTACGAGATAACTTCTTTTAGGACTGTGATTATCGAATTACAACTTTTCGTATTTTTTTCTCTTTTTTTTTATCTCGCTACTCACTGAGTCGAATGGTTAATACGTTTTATGAGCGTCGATCGAGAAAAATTTAAAATGTAACCGGTAAATATTACCTCTTATTTCTTAACTTCTCGTCGACCATCTTGGATTTGCGCAGTCGTTAATTCACAAAAATTTTTTTTTTACATTCGTTACGTAAAGTTTTTTAAGATTCGTCTTCAATTTGTGTCAAGTTTTCCCTTGACGTTTCATCGTCCTGCTCCAAGTTTTCTCCTGTCTCTTTCCTTCACTTTTACCGGCTCCTCCATTAAATGGACAATCAAATGATTCGAAATCCAATTTAATTCTCGTTCACACGAGAAAGAAGGAACGAACGGTGCCGAGTGTCCTGAAAAATTACTGACGTCCTATTTCCTTCCGTTTTCAAATCGACTGTCGCTCCTCGTTTTTCATTTATCCTACCTTTCCTTCATTTCTCTTCGGCAGGCGTCAAATCATTTACGATCGTCTCAACAAATTCACCTCGGTAATCAACTACCCGCTGGTATTTACCGTCTGTCGTGATAGCTTTTTATGTTTTTTTTTTTTTTTTTTTTCAAAGTCAGCGCAATCTTCGAGTTCCTGGGAAATAATTTCATCCCCTTTAAATACCGACCAGACGGCTCTGTACCTCTTTAGCAATCAAAGCAGACTACTTAAACCATCTATTAAAAGTATACACCCTAGACTCCCAAGGTACTCGATATATTTTGACGTTGTAGAAGACTCAAGAAAAATCCCTAAGGTTGGTACTGTCGTTTTTCATAGTCTGAATGTATTTCCGTCCTTTTTCGTCAAATTCATCGTGCGATACCGGCCAGGAACTTTTGGGTCATAGACCAGCTAACTAGAACTAGGCTGATTCGTATACATATCCATTTCATACGTATAGACTACGACACCCTGTACCAAGCAGCCACGACGTCCCGATCGAGAAAGACCTGTTACTTTCGCACTTGAAATATTCTTCACTAATATTTACCAGTCTGTTTTGCATAAAATTCTTAAAATTTAGTGTCCAGAACAAAAGAACCTATTTTCGAGTTTCTCACTTTCCGTATTTCACTCCAAGCCAATATCTGCCCGTTATTGTAGTTAACGTCTAATCGTTATTGAAACCTGAGGTCATCCTCGTCTACCCGTCCGCTGGAGACGGAACTGTTACCGCTGGATGATGATGATCTAAAAAAGAGCTTTTTCAGGTCAATCTTTTGTTCCCGGGATGTTGCATACCTTCGTCGCGTGAAAATTGCCAAGAGAACGAGAATGGCGGAGTCGAGATGAATGATCCAAAAAAAGGTCTAGACTTGAGGAAAAAGTGCGATAAGCCGCCATCACTCCCGTCCCTTCCAGCGTGCATGTTAAAGATGATGTCGGGGATGATGTCGCCGTAGCCGACTCCCCTGCTACAGTCTAAACATGGCACAGAGTCTCATCTGGTTTAAGAGCAACACACACGTGTCACGTTGAACGCGCATTTTAAAAAGTCATCCGTGTATCTCAGCACGAGATGCCCAGTGGGCGTGGTTTGGAGTGAAGAGGGGTCGAGAAGAGACGCGGAACCAAAAATAACCTAGCTTAACCCGAAGAAGCTCCAGATCTTCTACAAATCGGATTCCATGACGGCACTGTCAATTTTTGCACTTAGTTTTCTTTAGGTCACAATTTATATTTTGAGTCATGCATTCATTTTTCTTGCTTTTCTTGGTATCCCTTTTCTCCATCACGCCCTCTTGATCGCGACCGGTTTATTTTATTGGTTTTTTTTTTCTTTTCCAATTTCGACCTCTCTAACTCCATCCAACTGTCGACCACAATAGGTTCGCACTCGTGGGATACAACCAACTGGTTCTGGGCACTGTCGATTCGTATGTGGGTCAATCGAAAGCTGTCAGCCCCCGTGATAGATTTCGCTCAGGGTGGTCTCTACGTCGAATGACTTAATATTTGGTAAGAGCTGTAAGAGTTCGAGTTGACGCGAATGGATTGCATCTTGATTAGATCGTGATACAAATAGACAAGGTATAGAGCCACTAGCGAACGTATTTTGGTGCGGATAGCGCATGTCCAATGACGTGACGTTCGAAGTTCAGATGATACCACTATATGCAACAACGCCACCGCGACAGAACTCCCAATCTAAATGGCTCGCACAGAGATGGGTCGGGAGATGCACAACGCTACGGTTTTAGACGATACCAAAATCATGGCGATAAATTGGAGCGGCAAGTCTGGAAGTAGGATTCTGTGATCATCGCCTTCGTCGACAATGCGAATCCCGTCGTAGGTGAGCTAAACGTGAACATGGATGCGTTGCTTGGCGGGCAGAGGTTCTCCACTACTCACCGCTGGTTCCCAAAGCAACACTTAGAACAAGGCCGGGAACTTCTCAGGACCTATTAAAAAAGCCTATTGTTGAAACAGTTTTAAGACATTTTTGAAAAAGTGTAGTACCAACTTGACACTCGTGTAGCACCTCAATTTTTACTAAATATTATTAGATCTTGATTTACTTTCAAAATTTATTCAAAATATAAAATTGAGGATAAATCAAAATTGAATTGAAATTATAGAATATTGAAAATAAATTACGTTCAAATTCAAAATATTAATAAATTAGGTGTTTGGAACATTATAATATTTAATTGAATTAATAAAGTAAAATATTGACACTTGGAAATCGGAAATTTTGGCCAAGCATCTTTAGAAGTTTTAGAAGTTGCCCAAAATTGCGTGCGCGCAAATTCTTCGCGCAGGACTCGGTGAGTGGGAGCGGGTGGATCGTGGGGGGAGCGTTTAAGGCAATGCCCGAACTCATTACATTACATTACAATCTTTCTTCTTCACTCTTTCTTTTTAACAATCTTCCTCTTTTCCCCTTCAACAACATCTTCTTTGGCTGCTGCCACCAAACGTTTCTACTCTATTTTCGAAACTCCTATTCTTCCCTTTCTCTCCATCTCTCTCTTCCTAAGTATGTCCTTCAAAACTAAGTTGTTAAAACGTCCTTTGGAAACGGAAAAGTCCAAAGTGGTAGCGCATGTAACATACCACGTGTGCATTATATAATGCAGTGCAGTGCAGTGCAGTGACATGTTTTAATGTATCTCTAATGGCATTGATGCTCCTAATTTTTTGCTTGCTATATATGTACATCTGTACTTTGTATACTGTAACATTATTGCGTTTCTCAAATAAATTATTTTTAAACGCTTATACACGTTGATATTCTTTTGCATCCTGCGAATATTCCAGAGTACGAATGAGTTCTGTCTCTCGCTTACTCTCCTCCGTCCTAACATCATCCTTCTCCTTCCTTATGCTTCGAAACCCCTTTTTCGCTGTGCTCCATTTTTCATTCCATCTCTGCTATATTATCCATATCTTGAATTCGCTTTCCTTCATCAATATTACCTTCTATGATAATATGATTTCAAACGTAATTTGAGAATCACATCGTCGAAACTTCAGTGGGTGGTTTATTTTTAGTAAAGAATTCGCATTAGTTCGAATTTTCGCCGATAAGGGGGCAGCACCTCCTGGGCACGATAAGTGGCGCCATCTCTGAGTCAATTGGTGAACTTTCTCCGATAAAATAATTCTGATTGCCATTTGAAAATCGCATTGTCGAAATTTCAATAGGTCAGTTCTTATTAAAGAATTCGCATTAGTTCAAATTTTCGCCGATAAGGGGGCAGCACCTCCTGGGCACGATAAGTGGCGCCATCTCTGAGTCAATTGGTGAACTTTCTCCGATAAAATAATTCTGATTGCCATTTGAAAATCGCATTGTCGAAATTTCAATAGGTCAGTTCTTATTAAAGAATTCGCATTAGTTCAAATTTTCGCCGATAAGGGGGCAGCACCTCCTGGGCATGATATGTGGCGCCATCTCTGAGACAACTTGTAAACTATTGCTGAGAAAATTGGCATTTTGAAGCCCCCCCTATCGTTGATATATGGAACTAAAATTTTGTAAGATTTTATGAGAAAATCGGAATTTTGAAGCGCCCCCTATCGTTGATATACGGAACTAAAATTTGTAAGATTTTCTGGGAAAATCGGCGTTTTGAAGCGCCCCCTATCGTTGATATACGGAACTAAAATTTGTAAGATTTTCTGGGAAAATCGGCGTTTTGAAGCGCCCCCTATCGTTGATATACGGAACTAAAATTTGTAAGATTTTCTGGGAAAATCGGCGTTTTGAAGCGCCCCCTATCGTTGATATACGGAACTAAAATTTGTAAGATTTTCTGGGAAAATCGGCGTTTTGAAGCGCCCCCTATCGTTGATATACGGAACTAAAATTTGTAAGATTTTCTGGGAAAATCGGCGTTTTGAAGCGCCCCCTATCGTTGATATATGGGACTAAAATTTTAAAGATTTTCCCAGCAAAAGTTCACTAGTTGTCTCAGAGATGGCGCCACTTATCATGCCCAGGAGGTGCTGCCACCTTATCGGCGAAAATTTGAACTAATGCGAATTCTTTAATAAGATTTACTTATTGAAATTTCGACGATGCGATTTTCAAATTGCAGTCAGAATTATTTTATCGGAGAAAGTTCACCAGTAGACTCAGAGATGGCGCCACTTATCATGCCCAGGAGGTGCTGCCACCTTATCGGCGAAAATTCGAACTAAAGTGAATTCTTTAATAAAAACTGACCCATTGAAGTTTCGAAGATGCGATTTTCAAATTGCATCCGGAATCATTTTATGTTAGAAAGCGATATCAGGATATGGGTAATATGGTAGAGGTGAAATGGAAATAATGGTAGGGAAAGTGGAGCATAGCTCGAAAGTCATAGCATAAGGCAGAAGGAAGAGGAGAAGGATGCTGTATAGGGCAAAAGAATATCCACGTATTATAAGTGTTTAAAGATAGTTTATTTGATAAACGCACTAATGATACAGCATACGAAGTACAGATGTACATATATGGTTTGCAAAAGATTGACAATATCAATACCAGTAGAGACATAGTATATTAAATATATCGCCACTTAATATACATATTGTATGTTACATGTTACCACTTTGGACTTTTCCTTTTCCAAAGGATTTATTAACAACTTAGTCTTTAAGGATATAGTAGGAGGAGAGTGATGGAGACATAGGAAGGAATAGAATAATAGAAAATTGAGTAGAAACGTTTGGTGGCAGCAGACAGGGAAGATGTTAATGAAGGGAAAAAGGAGCAAGGTTGTTAAAAAGAAAGAGTGAAAAAGAGAGATGGTAAGGATTGAGGCCTGGCTAGATTCACTATACGAAAGACCATGGCCGTAGATACCCTAAGGGGGCTCAAGGCCCCCGTCGGGAGACCCATAAGGTCCTGTTGCGGCCACAACTTGGGCCACCAACCACTGAGCAAGCTCAGCGGAAGAGGCGGAAGGGCAACCCCCGACACCATGGTCTTAAGTCTAGCTGCACTAACCGGATGACTACTCTTATATCACTACTTGAATTAATAAGCTCGACCCGACCAAGGAAATAGGAAAAGTAAGACAAGCACAATGGAAAATGAGAGGGAACAGAGTGAAACGAGAAGACAGAAAGGAAGATAGAAATAAAGAAGTAAAGAAATAGAAAAGTAAGGAATAGGGGTATAAAAGTAGAGAAAAAATAAGAAAAGATATAGGAAAAGTAAGACAAGCACAATGGAAAATGAGAGGGAACAGAGTGAAACGAGAAGACAGAAAGGAAGATAGAAATAAAGAATTAAAGAAATAGAAAAGTAAGGAATAGGGGTATAAAAGTAGAGAAAAAATCAAGAAAGAGATAAATCAGAAAGCAAAGAATGAAATATAAAGAAATAAGAAAGTAAAGAAGAAATGAATATAGAAATAGAAGAAGGTTGGAAATGGATATGAGGGGTATTTCCAAAAGACCAGTATAGGAGACCGGCTCGAGGAAGAATGACCGCTCCGAGTCCGGGCACTGCCTCGAGCGCCCCGCACCATCCGCCTGCTGCCGCTCACCGAGTCCTACGCGACGAATTTGCGCACATACATAATGAATATAGAAATAGAAGAAGGTTGGAAATGGATATGAAGGGTATTTCCAAAAGACCTGTATAGGAGACCGGCTCGAGGAAGAATGACCGCTCCGAGTCCGGGCACTGCCTCGAGCGCCCCCCACCATCCGCCTGCTCAGGCTCACTGAGTCCTGCGCGACGAATTTTCGCACATACAATTTTGGGAAACTTCCAGACTTCTAAATATGCTTGGCTAGAATTTCCGATTTCTAAGTTTTAATATTTTACTTCATTGATTTAGTTAATTATATTAATGTTCCAAACACCAAATCTTAAATAAATTAGGTGTTTGGAACAATAAAATAATTGATTTAGTGGAAAAAGTAGGAAGAGTAGGAAGTATAAGGGAGTGAAATGGGCCCCACCCCGCCCATTTCCGTGAGGTCCTGCCTCTCCTGAAGGGAGCTACGACCCCTCCGAGGCCCCATAGGGGACCGTGTTTTTTTTTGTTTTTTTATTGAGGAAAACCCCCGAGTCCTGCGGCTTTCGCGCACAGGACTAGTAAACTAAAGAAGACATAAATATAGGAAGAGTAAAACAAGCACAATGGAAAGTGAGAGGGAACAGAGTGAAACGAGAAGACAGAAA
>NW_014332944.1:225257-264757 GCF_000341935.2 Cephus cinctus | reverse complement strand
TTTGAGTTTATTGAGGAAAACCCCCGAGTCCTGCGGCTTTCGCGCACAGGACTAGTAAACTAAAGAAGACATAAATATAGGAAGAGTAAAACAAGCACAATGGAAAGTGAGAGGGAACAGAGTGAAACGAGAAGACAGAAACGAAGATAGAAATGAAGAAGTCAAAAAGTAGAAAAGTAAGCAAGTTATAAAAGTGAAGAAGAAATAAGGAAAGAGATAAATAAGAAAGTAAAGAATGAAATATAAAGAATTAAGGAAGTAAAGAAGAAATAAATATAGAAATAGAAGAAGGTTGGAAATGAATATGAGGGGTGCTTCCAAGAGACCAGTATAGGAGACCGGCTAGAGGAAGAATAAGTGCTCCGAGTCCGGGCACTGCCTTAAACGCTTCCCCCACCATCCACCTGCTCCCACTCACAGAGTCCTGCGCGAAGAATTTGCGCGCACACAATTTTGGGCAACTTCTAATACTTCTAAATATGCTTAGCCCAAATTCCCGATTTCTAAGTGTTAATATTTTACTTTATTGACTCAATTAATTATTATAATGTTCCAAACACCTAATTTATTAATATTTCAATTTGAACGTAATTTATTTTCAATATTCTACAATTTCAATTCAATTTTGATTTATCCTCAATTTTATATTTTGAATAAATTTTGAAAGTATATCAAGATCTAATAATATTTAGTAAAAATTGAGGTGCTACATGGGTGTCAAGTTGGTACTACATTTTTTCAAAAATGTCTTAAAACTGTTTCAACAATAGGCTTTTTCAATAGGTCTTGAGAAGTTCCCGGCCTTGTTCTAAGGGTTGCTTTGGGAACCAGCGGTGAGTAGTGGAGAACCTCTGCCCGCCAAGCAACGCGTCCATGTTCACGTTTAGCTCAGCTACGATGAGATTCGCATTGTCGACGTAGGCGATGATCACAAAATCCTACTTCCAGACTCGCCGCTCCAATTTAGCGCCATGATTTAGGTATCGCCTAAAGCCGTAGCGTTGTGCATCTCCCTACACATCTCTGGTTCGTATTTCGAAGTTATAGAGAGGTGCTGCCCCTGTAATCAATTTTAAATTCAGTTCTAATTCGTTTGCCACTAGTTTATCTTGTGGTAGCACAATGACAGCGAATCAGTTTCATAATGAAGGAATCAGTAGTTCGATCCTCTATAACGGATTTACTTTTTTTATATTGAAACTACTTCATTTAATTTATATAATACCTTGATACGATACTTCATGAAGCAAATGTTCGTATGGACACGCTATATAGGATGTACACGGTACAAAATTAAAGTATGTATGTAAATCTATTAATTAAAACGGAGGCACGCATAAAAAAATTTTTTCGTACATTATACAATAAGTCTGTAGAAGCTAGTGAAAGCTCAAAGAAGACGATACAAAAATATTCTATCCCTATATGTTTCGCGTTGATTAATTTACAAAGTGATATATCTAATATTTACGAGAAAAATACTTCCACGCTTCATCACAATACTCTCATATATGTTATATAAGTTTTTATGAATTTTGCTTGACTCAAATATATAGATAACGTTCGACCAATTAAATATAATCGTAGCAAAAGAATTTTCGAACTCTTTTCGTATGAACTAATGTAAAGATGGAAAATTGATAAGAAAAAGATAGAAATGAGTAAATATTTCATAAAGGTTCGAACACGAATTCTTCGTTTTTCGGACGGATCTCATGTTTCAACACTGACCATACAATCTGTTTAAAATAATCAAGGAAAATGTATTTCCATTATAATTTACATTTCGCCTAATTTTAAGTTTATTATTATTTATTAATTTATTAATGCAAGATTGCAACCGCTAAATAATTTAAGCCCGGGCTGAAATAAATACTTTATTTAATAACAACAATTAATACATATAGCATATACTTATTTAATCAACCAGAGAATCTTTATGTAATAAAATGTAAAACAATTTTAGATTCTTTTATTGCACACGATGCAAATTGTCTGTCACGACGAACGTTTGTCGCCAAATCTAGCTCGGAAACAATCGATGCACCGGTTAAAACGTAAAAACATCGCGGCAGCGGGTGGTCAGCCAATCAGAGTAGAGACGGTCCAGTGACGTCACCGTCCAAATCCGCAGAACCGGTAATGGCTATACCTCGTCTACTTGTATCATGGATCAGATGAGACGACAAGACATCTTGGAATACTCGAAAAGGTCCGAGTCCTGGACTCTAGGTAGGAATTTATGCGTCTAGGTTGGTTGCTACCGGTGATGCTGTGAATAAGATCTTGAGACCGTTGGGAAACGCCGAGCGGATGTGGTTTTAATCTCATTAGCCAGATGGATCGGTGTTTAGTACTGCTTTCGACCACTTTGGTATATCCGTGGGATTTATCGGATTGAATTTTAAGATTTAGCCGTGAAGTAAATCTATAATTATTAAGACATTTAGACTTTTTACTATTTTCATTTATAAAAACCTCCTGCTGATCATCCTTGAAAATAAAAATATTCATATAATAAATAAATTACCGCATCATATCGGTAGCAGTGACTACGTACTTTATAAACGATCTCGAGAATCCACAGTGCTAAAAACAAAATTGAATCTGCAGAGTCATCGATTCCTGAAGTTCTATTCGAACGTCCATGAACTCTATTTGAATAAGTAACGTTAGATAGGCAAGCTTCTTACACAGCTATATTACAATACCGTCTTACCTCTCCAAATAGCATTACGTCTACAGGGACCGGTTCCTGCCGATGGCAGCCAAGGACGAAGGATAATAGAGACATCGATAAACCAAATGGCGATAGGTATATTCCAAATGCACAGTCGACGGTATTCACGTACCTGATTGGTTCCTAAACCTCTTAAACCCGGTACCCCTCTTGGTCACGCATTCCAACCTTACCAGTCACTTGAGGACTAGCGCCGAAAACCTTACAAGCTCAGCCGACATCTTTACGACGGTATCTACTTGGAACCATGATTGGTCTCACAGCATTGGGACCAGGGTCTCCCACTCCTCGTTCCGTTTTCCATCTTCATCTTCTTCCTCTCTGACCCAGTCCAATACCCCTCGGACTTACAGACTCAGTCATTCGCTCTATCGCAATCTCTATAAGACCTCCCACCTCTCTCCTGGCATACATATTCATGAAGGAATGATAGAGTGGAAACGGGCGGAGGAACGGCCTAATGAAGTTGTTGTCTCCTTGGAAAACAAGCGGCACACGCCGTCCCTTGACTTTGGGTTCTCCGCGATTGGCCAAAGTCCCACCTCATCGTCGTTACCTGGCACCGGGCTCGTCAAGGCATAAGCCCTGCCCAGTCAGTGCTACCAGGAGAGGATGATAGCCGAATGGCTAACCAGAGCTAGTTAGTTAGCTAGTTAGATAGGTTAGGTCAGGGATTAGTTCATCCCGACAAGTCTCCATCCACTAGTCGATACCGTTGACGCGGACTCCGAGTTCATTCGGTTAAATTGTTTGATGTCTTATTTACCCTGGTAGTCAAATGCGTCGGGGGCCTTTATTTGCGGTCTCCAAAGAGAGAAACTGCAGACACTGACTAATTAATGGGATTCAATGGGTAAGATGAACTGGCGCCCTCATCAAGGTGTTATTGATCACCCACTCGGTCTCTTCGTCGACAGATTTTTGAACGTACTTGTTTTTGTTCGTTTTCCACTTTTAATTATATGCACCAACCAGCGCTTACCGTCCAAGATCCTTTAACCCGTGACTTCGATACATCCAGTGAACTTTCATAGGTTGGCGAACCTTCATGAAAATCGTAAAGTCCACCTACCCCTATCGGCACTTGACAATCAGCCTTTCTTATGCGCCTCACTGAGGTCCTGCATAACGTTCATGGACTATCGCTGCAGACAGTCCCAGGTAGTCGACCATTATTGGGACAGTAAATCGAGCCCGTTTAACATGATATTTATGGTGGGCTTGAGCCTGTGCCCAGCGACCGGCTGGAGTCTAACGATAGTACGTATGCACGTATATCGCGACTCACGGACCATCTAGCAATGTTCAGCAGCCAATATTCACAGACTACGCACACTTTACATATCGTTACTGGTACCATGAACAATTTACTGGTAGGTGTATTTACCTATTTTACATATCTTTTTGAGGTTTCCATATAGAACAATTAACGTTGGTATTAGCGTTAATAATATTTTATTGGTAGACTGGGCGTAGTAAGCTGGAATTTATTTAATTTAAATATAATTTGAGGAAATTTTGATAAAAATTATTGTGCTTTCGATGAGGCTATTTTGGATCCCTTTTTTTTGGGTCTATTATTATTCTTCGGCGTGACTGTACTTTGCGTAACATGCGGTAGGTTAGGTTGTATTAATAGTGTGGTATCTTCTCGTTTATTTCTTCCTCTTCCTTTTCTGCTTCTTTCTTCGCCTCGAGGCCATCGAGCGCGACGGACCTCGGCGTCGGCCCTCTAGAACGTTTTGATTCCGTCGGCCTGTTTGTTCGAGGGTGACGCGTTGCAAGCAAAGCGTTAAATATAGAGCGCCGGGCTAAACAAACGATTAACTCGCAGCTTAACTAGAGCTTATACTCCGGCGCTAACTAGGGTTTATGTTTATACACGGCGGTCCTGGGGCTAACTAGTTTGCCCCGTTTTCGAAACGGCTGACACACATTGCAAATTTCAAATGTATCTGTCAGCCGATATCCATGACAATATCGTGGAGAAGCGAGGCATGGGGGTGATATACAAATTTTTTTGAAAAATTCAAATATACCAAAAAGACATTAATTAAGGACTTTGTGGGACTTGGGTTATAGCCAGTCACTGTTGGTGGGGTCCGTGGGTATGGGGATGATTGAATTTCGCGGATCTATTGATCTGTCATTAATGCTTATTAAAGAATTTGGTATTCAAAATTGATTGGCAAATGTCACAGGCGAAGCCAGTAGGGAAGACGAGGTTATGGAATTTTCAATTAACATTAAATTCGATCCTCGCACCCTCTGGGTATTATGCCTGAGATTATTAGCTACCTTCGTTGTTCCGAATTTACGATTGAATATGATTTAATATATTTTCGGAGAGCCAATGGGGCGCGAATTAAACGCTTTAGCCATACTCGAGCAACTCATAATTTTACTTGATTCAAGCTGCGCCGAGATAATTTCTGAATCTGCATTCATTATATTTATTATTCGCGAACGGCAAATTTTCGTTTGTCGAGCTGAACACAAATTTTTCATAAACACTATAAAGGATATATAGTGCCATGGGGTTGAGGCTTTATTCACAAGGACCTATGTATTTTATATAAAAAATATAAAATGTGTTTATATAGAATTTGCGCAAAATAAAATATCTATAGATACAAATTTCGAGTCATGTAACATTTTTTTATTTTTGATTGCCAAATGTTTAATTGTCTTTTTAATTAATTCTTTTTATTTAACCATTCTTTTTAATTAACGAATTTTTTTTTGCTTGCAGGTAAGCCTCGTATGTAACTTGCAAGAAATCTGAACAGCGTGGGTATCAACATCGCCTTCGTTGTGGCTATTTACAGTGAGTAAACTGAATGAATTAAGTTCACGTAATTAACAGTCGACACTCGACTCATCTCTCTCGAGAATCGCTACGGATTTCCACCCTGATTTGTCATTCCCTCTTGTTGCTTTTTTTTTTCATTTTCATTAAGCTCCTCCCATCTTTTCTGTACACCACCGCAGCTACCATCTTCACGGCCACCACGCGATATATCTGTGTACGACATTTTATTTCTCAATGAGGGGGCTACCAAACCCCCTGTCGCCTTTCATTCTTACGCCTCTCAGTCAGACCAGCGATTTTCCTCGCGATATAACGTAACGTAAAGTGCCTGCCGATTTCCTTGGGGAAGTTAAAAATCTCCTGAATTCTTCATATTGGAAGTTTACGGGGCGGCAAGGTGAGTCCATAAAAATCAATGACCCTTGCAGATTGAAATAAGTTGAGAAAGAGGACCAAGATAAGGGTTTCCACCCTTATGCAACTATCGTATAAAAAGTACGTTCATTCCGAGTGACATCTAACACGTGTGTAAACAAAAAAGCATATTTGCAAAAAACAAAATATTTTTTTGGAAAATTCATTACTTCCTCTGGCGAACAGCCGCTGTATAGAATTTTCCAAAAACCCTTGTTTCTACTGAATCAAGATTCTCCAATTTTTTTATCTTTCCTCTTTTCATAGCATTTTTAATAAATGACCCTTGACCTCTTTCCCCGCGTGCGTAATCTCCACAAGTAAATAAGTATAATTGCAATCAAATAGTGTTAGAGGGCGTAACGGAACAATACTCAAGGGAAAAGTCGTCTATGATCGTTGGCCATGGTAGAGGGAACGCTAAATAAGCCGCAAAGCAGCATCAAGGCAGGAAACAGCAGTCAGACAGGAAACAGGGATAAACAGACAGATGGACGAACGTAGTGGTTAGACATACAGACAGAGAGACAGAAAAGCATGCAAACAGTCGCAGAGCGAATTTGTACGAACCTTCTAATTAATCGCTGCGTGTTCCGCATATTTTAGGGATCCTTGGTCCCGGGACTAATTACAATTTAAATCGTGCCATCCCCTCTTTTACATCTCGTACAACGAAATCCCTGCATCCTGTAAATGGGGTAGGACCCTAACGGACGTCAATGACCACAGTATGTGAACTTTTTCGATTTGCACGAGGAATCTGCAAAAGTCCGTAAGCGTTCGGCCATCTTTTATTTTCTCTCTCTCTCTCACTGCTTTTTCCTGATGGAATGCACCACGAAACGGTGCACATAAATATTCCGCCGTAGCTGCGGCGAACCAGAAAGAACTTTGCAAAGGTACACGAAAAAAAAAAAAGAGGTGAAATGACAAATAAAAAAAAAAGAAATGAGACCGAGACAGTTAAAGTGAGAGAGGCGAGATTCCCAGCGAAAAGAGAAACGTTTTATTTTCGCTCAGGGTAACGAAAGGGATTCTGGTCCTGGGCTAATTTATTGTGCGCGTGGCTTATTTATCGTGGACCATAAAGAGGGTGTCCGCCCATTGAGCAACCGAGCACGGCTTTCACGTGAAATGCCGGAAAATCGTTTCCGCGCGAGCGCCATTAGTGTTTTTCGTTCGGACTTCATCAATAGCTGCAAATGACAAAAAAAGCTTTGGTTGGTCACCATTGGCACATATGGTAGGTAGGTTCATCAGCGTCTATGGGATAGAGGGACTGCAAGCGTGTAGGTACAGAATAGAGATAACCTTGGGGAAATAATGTGTGAAACAGAGAAAGCGCGAAAAAGAGATAAAAAGAAAGGTGAAAAAAAAATTGGAAAAAAAAATTCCAAAAAAAAAAGGAGGAAACAAAACAATCCCTGAGCTTGCTCAATGCGCCTCACTCTGGGGCTTCAACGGCGGAAAACGACTGTCGCGACGCGACGTCGACGTGTCGCGTTCACGAAGCTCTTTCCCGATCCAATCGTCCACTTTGAAACGATCGTCCATTTCGCTAATGGATATATAATTTAACGTGTCTTGCGGCCAATTGAGATCGATCACGGAGACGGATTATTTGGAGGACGTTATAGTTAGGGTATCGATTATACGAGCTCTTCTGACCACGTGTACTATAAATAGCCCTATTGGATTTCAATCCAGTCCGATAACCGTGATACGCGAAACTACCGGATACCATGCAGTTAATGCACTGTTAAAGGATTCAAGGGATTTCGATAAATACTTTTCTGCCTTCGGCTACTTCGGGTTGACTCGGGTCACCGCACCCCGGATAGAACTTAATGAACGCGCTAGCTTTTTACACGGTCGCTTTTAGCTTCCCATAAGGACTGTACCTATCGGACGTTTCAGGATGTTCTTACACGATGCTCCTCCCACCCTTCGTCCCTCCTCTCCACACATGGCAAGACAATACATAGATCGCTCCAGCGTGTTCTGCTAACGGGTAGATTAATGGCCCTTACTTGTCGGCCCTGCCGTGGCAGACAAAGGAAATGGTTATTTTTCAAAGTAATTAACTTTGCGCGAAGTAAGGGAGTACGAGAGAGAGAGAGGGGGGAGGAAGGAGCGAGAGAGAGAGAATATTTGATGGAGGGGGTGGAGTGTAGATGGCATGTGTATGCCAGCCCCATTGCTCCCTGTATCGGTTTACTAACTTCACTCGAGGATATAGTGGGTTGGTATCTTTTACCTAGACTGTGCTTTTTATTTTTAGCTCATTTTTCTACGTTTCCACAATTTTCTTCTATTTGCTCATATTTTTCGGTGTACGAATCGTTAAGAGTTTTGCGACTTGTGCTTTCCCCCACATTTTGTACCCTTTTTCTTTGGTATCGTCATTTGTTCTCGTTCGTTACTGTTTTTTTTTCGATGAGGCACTGTGTTACTCGCTCTAACCCTATGGAGGTTCTTGGATCTCGATTGAAAGCTAACGATTACGTTCGTTAACGATCCTCGATTGAGGCCATCGTGACTTTTTCACGAATGCTTGGAGAACTACCCCTTCTTATTTATAACGACGTATTTCTAAGTTACCTTTATTCAATATCCTTTTCCTCCAGTTTCCTTTTCCAAATTTTAATCATCTCGTGTCGTTCATACCCTTTTCTGAATCGATCCTTTTCTGGCTACTCAAAGCCAGTAATTATTTATGATTATTAAGGGATTTTTCTCTTTTCCATATTTCTTTCCTTCTCCTTTTATTCCTCTCATTCTTTTCTCTATATTGTCTCGGGTTCTTCATTTCTTTTTTCATATCGTAACTTTAAATTAAACCAAAACAGAAGATACGCAATGCTTTGTCGGTAAAACAGACTTCAGAAGGATATCGCATAGAATTCCGTAGTCCGTTAGAACGAATGCAAAGAAAAAAAAAAGATGAAACAAAAATAAGACGAAGTAAAAGAAAAGAAGATTCTCGAGAGTTGAATAGGGGGGGCAGCAAATAGAAAGTGGGAGGATGTATGCTGAAGAGGAGATGATAACAGGGATAGGTAGAGAAATGAGAATAAAATACGAGAGAGTCAAGAATCAAGAGCAGCTCCTACCCTTTCTGCCTCCACCCTCCTTCCTTCATAGTCTTTGCTTTCAAATTATTATATAATTGTATATTGCTAGACAATAAAGTCTCCCCCCCCCGTCGCCCCATCAAGATGGCGACTGAAGTAGATCCGGAAACTACAGAATGTGGGATAAGAGGCAACGCGACCCAAGATTCTCAAAGGATAGGAGCATGAGCCACAAGCTCGATAAAACCGGCTGGATAAAATGCAATAACGGGGTAGCGTTTATATAAAAAATAAAAAATAAAAAATACACTCACTTCCATCCCTCCTTATTCTGTACTCCTCCTATCCTCTGTCTCTCTCTCTCTCTCTCTCTCTCTCTACGCCACTTCATTCGTCTCTGCTTCCAGCCATTACCCACTTCGAAAGAAACGAGACCCTTTCACTCGGCCTTCTGGGGGATGAAAAACTTCTTTCATTTTTTCCTGACAATGCGAATACCTAAATGAAAGAAGGAAACATGAAGAAGTGACGAGGAGAATTTATGAATTCGTTATCAGCCACCGATAACCATACAGTTCCTCGTCACGCGTTATCCCGACGTGTCGCCTCGGGGGAAGATTTTTGCAAAAATTCTTTCTCACCCCTTATATACAAGCATATACCTATATCTGACCTTCTCGAGACCTTTCAATAGAGTACGCTGAAGAAGATCGCACATTCCTTCCATACGATAATCCTTCATCCACCTGTAAGTCCCCAAATGCGAGGATGATTGATGCAAGTCTGATCCTAACCTAACCTGAGGCAAACCTTAGGACGTTACTTTACACTTTCAGCACTAGGTTCTCCGTAAGCCTTCTTCTGCACGTTCCCTTTCTATGCATTGCATTGGCGCTTTTCTGGCGTTGTGTAACAATAAATGGCACATTGGGAAATTCAAAGGGATCGGACTTACGAAACTTTTCGACGCTATGTTCAGAGATATTGTACCGAGATACTGTCTCAGAGTATGACCATAGTCAGGTTTCACGATGATCGGGAGACAAAAAATAATTCTTAAAAAAAGGAGTAATTTGGGGAAGCTCATTAATAATTACCGAAATTATTTTATCTGGCCCGAAATTATCGGAATCGAAATCCACGGACGGATCTGATTTATTTTAGAAAAATAATAATAATCGCAATGGGAAGAAACGCAATATAGATCAAGATGGTACAGAACGTGAACTGGACGATGAACGATAACAAACGATTACGCCTCACGTCACCCGTGTGATGGGAAGACCATTCCACGAGACGTGGACTGAATGGAAAGAAATAAGGTAGAAACCGATCCTGTGTTTGTCACCGTATTAGCTTACCCTCGTATCCGTAGTGAACGGAAAAGCCTAAGAATACGTGGAACACAAAAGATGGGTTAATTTCGTCTAGATGAAAATTTCCAAATTGCATCTTGAGCGTCATTCATCGTCGTCTAGTTATTTCAAATACTCAGGAACACGTCATTTTGGTCCTGCACGCCGTGAATGTTGTTATTGATAAAAAAAAATGGCGGAGACTTACCGAGAGTTGCGCTGCAGTAAATGTCCTTCGATTCGCGGACAGATCAGCCTCACCAAAGTGCGGACGTTCTCCAAATGCTTCGACGATCCTGATGAAGTGGATCTTGGTATCTATGATTTTTGCGGTGGCTGCTATTTTCGGGAGACGGGACTCTCATCCACCTTTTCTTCCTCTTTGTACGTCTCCAAGGCGTCACGTCAATCCCCGTACGTCATTTGGATCGTGAAGAAGCTCGTCGAATGTGCCGCCTAGTTGACTTTCCAGGGTGTGCACTCCCGGTCCTGACATTCTTCTCGATTACGCTCCGCCAGGTCCGTAACTGGATCTCCCGGGCCCTGTGGCACTAAAATTTTTATAGAATCCTTTCGAATCCGCTTAATCGACGTCAAACATAAAAAAAACGTTCCCACAAGGATAATAAAAAAAAAGTTTATTTTAAAATCAGTCCAGCACGGAAAGCTCCGTAACCCGTTGAGCTAAATGACGCAGTCCAAATTTGCCTATTTTATGACGTTCTCGTACATGGACGGCATTGAAATTTTTCAAAAATTTCTTTATGATATTTCCCATCGATAAAACTTTCCACTAATGATGCTTCACGCGTTTAAATGAAAACACGATATTTTCGCATTATTAATATTTATCACCCGCTACAATCATCCTGTATCGTACGCCTGATATACACGATACGAATCTTTCGAACATATACTTTACGGAATTTTATCAAACGTTACGTTACCTATTTAGATGAAATTCCTGCAAATCCGATTCGCTGACCCGTCGCGATATACGTCTTTGGCTAGGAATTTCCTGGCTTCCACCAGAAGATAAATCTCTATAAGAATTGTCAGAGTCTGGGATGCATCGAGATAGACAAGAAAGAGATACGCGAGCATCAAAGACGATCTTGTTGGACATGTGGCCTAAGCAATGGCTGGCATGGAATTGCTCGGTGGCCACGTGACTGGTTTGTTCCGCCACGGGCAACTCCGACGCTTTGGATTTTTTGGAGCGACGCCAATAAGTTGACTCGAGAGAGACTGAGAAGATGAACTTGGAGGAGAAAATAAATAAAAACAATGACTTGGACAGTAAACGAAGAAATGTTCGTGGGGTCTGTTAATAGGTGTCTTTTTTTTTCTATCTTTCTCTCACTCGATGCCTGCTGATATTCACTGGTAAATTTTAATGCTACCCACCCGTGACAGAAATAACGACTCGTGTAATCTGTCCGTTGAGCGTATGCGAATTATAATTTGCATCACGTAGACCCATTACTTGGTACGCGTGTATAGGACAGGCAGTCTACTTCTCTGACTATCATACGTAAATGTACAATAAGCCTGTGTAAGCTTTTAAAAACGTTTGTTCGCGTGTAAAAATTGTGTATACGACAAGCAATACGTGTTTGGCATTTAATTCCGGAAGAGGGGAGGGTCTTTGGTTTTTTATTTCTACCTTGCGTAATCTGAATTAAAGTGACAGGTACCATTTCGATAGGACCGATGAGCACGTAATTTGTGTCACGTACTGTAAAGGATTTTCGTTTTAAGTAAGAAAAAAGTTTTTTTGACGGATTATGAAATGAGAATAACGAAATTATCTTAAATCGGTGTGATGGAAATTTTACGTGGTTTTTTTTTGGATTACTTTTTTCATGTTAAAAATTACGATTCGTTATTTTCATATTTTATTTTCTCTTTCCACGCTCTCGCCTTCGGGCTATCCTCATGAAATTCTCGAGTATCTTCGTCGTATGAAATTATAATGTTTAACTCAAAAAAAAAATCTTACAAGACTTAACGAGCGAAACTTCCACCCCAGTAATTTTAGTAAAGTCTATAACCGAGTGGATCCTTAAATTATCCTTGAATATAGTAACGCAATATTTGTATCGACATCAACATCCACTTGGTCCAGATATCAGACTCCTAACGAAGCACCACTTAAGATTAATCCAATTTATTAACGCCCGAAGCAATGAATAAAATGTAAGAGCCCAAAATATAGGAATAAAAAATTTTCAAAAAAAATTTCTTCAAATACAAACACGAAGACGGATCCGTAAAATTTGGAAAATTAATATAATTTTCTCTTCCATAAGATTTCCTGGGAATTTCGTCTTTCCACCTTTTCCGGGTTTTCATCTGCTTTTCTTGTTCTACAGGTTACATACATATACTTTATTCCCTCAAGATACCCCGAGGTGCTGATTCACGGATCGGTATGTCGACCGACTCATTAGAGCCTAATTAAGGCTATTCATCCAAAGGTAGCACCTCTAACGTAGATTCGATATTCTCACGAATTCGAGGACTACGCGTCGCCGGTAATTGGGGCTCGGACGGGAAAATCTGTATGAATTGAAAATGAATTTCAGCCAACGGAATAATCTTGATCCTCGTTAAACCTAAAAATCAATCGAAGCAAAATGATCGATATAAAAAATAAATAGGAGTCATATCAAATTTTCAATTTGACATCTACGAGTCCTGACGCTACCGCTTCTCGGCCATATTCTCCTGAGGTAGCTGGCTCGGGGACGTGTCCAAGTTTCGTGAAACTTTTCAGGAACATTTAAGCTCCCATCTGGGAAGAAGATGGAAGCTTTGCCGGTTGCGGATAAAACGATGATTTCCCTGGCGACCATAAGTGTTCCTTTACTAACCTTGTTCCGTATGTCCTGTGCACATCCGTGTGACGTTTGGTCACTACGAGGAAATAATCTTTTTACATTTGGAAACAGGACAACGGCAGAAGTCGAGCACGAGGACTCATGTAAGATGGAAAAATAATGTGACAGATAATTTTTCATTTTGAGAAAAGAAAATAATTTTTCTTTTTTTTTTGTTTCTTCCTTTTTTTTACGTAGGGATACATAGAAATTCGATACAGACCTTGATCCAATATGGAAGTGAAACTGATACGGAATCTTTTTCAAAATTTTTCTATAGCAACAAGATTACGATCGAACACTGTTTGAAAACCCTTTTGAATCCACTTCGATTCACCCTTCCGGAAGTACCGGACGGTTCCATTTCCTCTCTCACGTTTTCCGATCACGTACCGTGCTACATCCACTTCGTATACATAAAATACCGGATATAAAATCTTTGCACCTTTGGATATTCTCTTTAACGCTAAATTATTCGACTATAAGAATTTCCAGGTAGCGTGACTGCCTGTTCGAAAAGTAGACATCTACTTCCTCTCTGCAGAGAAGGAGAGCCGGTATCTATATTATGTATACGCGGAGCTATATTACGAACACCAAGATAAAAGTGGTAGAAGAAGAAGAAGAAGGAATAAATCTTAAGAAAGGGCCTTTCGACACGCGAGCCCAGCTATACGTTCGATACAGAAAAAGAGATTCACTCGTCGACCACCAAATGGCAAGGAAAGGGAGAACCCTGAGAAATCAGTGTATGCCAAGAGGGTGGAACTGGGCCGGGACCAAGAACTGGAACTTGGTACTGGATAGCCTGGCCGAGGGTTGAAATCGGGGAACAAGGGAATGCGAATGGAACACGGTCCACTGAACACCGTTTGTTCTTTCCAGGCCGCTGATCCGTGCAATCTTTTTACAAATCCAGGTTGCCCCTGCTCTAGTTTCCCAGATGCTTAACGAGTCTCCTCCATTGGCGTCTTGTTGTCAATAAGTATTTCTGTAGCGCCACTTATCATTTTTTTTTTTTTTCTTCAGTTGGGTACATCTTTTTAGGCTACGTCATAAGACACAGTTCACTCGTGCATACATAGATTCAGCGTACGTATAGGATATACGTATACACACGTGAAGGAATGTGGAAAAGGGACCACGGACCATCTAGCAAGCGGACCCGGTGCGAACTCTAAATTGTCGCCCTTTCCGCGCAGAGGGATTTTCAGACAAAGTTCCTTGGTCGCTGGGGGTGAGAGGGTGGGTCTGCAGGGGAAGGGTGGATTGGATGGGAGGGACTTGAATTTTGTCGCACCATTAATTCCGTTAATTAAGAAGAGACTTTTCCCTTCGATCGCACCTACGGAACCTGCTAAGCTCCGGACTTGCCTCTAACTTGCGAGCAAGTTCAGCCGGTATCGACCCCCGGTAGATGCGTTTAGTCCCAAGTTAGATTTTTTTTTCCAATTTTTCTTCGCTAATTATAAAAAAATATTTTCTGCTACTCGCACAAGAATTTTTCGTGGTTACTTACGAAGCTATTAGCTCTACGAAATCCTTTGTTTCATTTTTCCTAATTTATCGAAAATTTTTCATATTCAGGGAAACTGGTCTAATTCAGTGTTTATCGTCTTCTACGCTTGTACCGTATAGTATTATTTGGTACGCGTAAGGAGATTCAAAATTTGCTTGCAGATATTGACATTTTCCGAATAGGAACGGCACAAGCTAGTTCGATGAATATATTGTTGATTTCGCGACAATTTATGCAACCGGCTGGTACCGTGCTCATTTCAATCATAGATTATTCAAACCCGCTTGACAAGCACTCCATCAAAGTGCATTCACATAAATAATTACATCAACGGTATTATTAAATCATTAATTTGAATACCTATAGATGAGTCTCGTCTAGTGACCTATCAATTAATCCTGTATCGATCCCGTAGGTTATTGTTAGACGGATTTCGAAGTTCATCAAGTCGCTATCAACGAACGTCATACGATGCCAAAGAAAAATCTAGTTCTACGGTATTTCTTGTTTTTGAAATGGACTAAAAAAAATCCATATTTCTTCGAAACGCTCAGTTCACTTTTTTATATTTTTCTACGTCCTACGTAAAACACGTGCATCAACTGAATAATCCATAAATATGTATCTTCCTTCCCCATTACCCGAGTCCACCGTGAATTCAAGATGGCCTCTTCCAGTAATTTTACACTCATTTTCTTCTTAACCCATTAGCATGTGGCGTGACTGAGCATTTATGAAGAAACGAACGGATCCAAATTTACTAGAGCACGTTTCTACTACTGACTGTGTCTCAACTATTGGGACCCTTTTTTTTTACGATTTTCAAATTCCAATCACCACAACTTAAAACTCGCTAGTCAAACGAAAGGAAATTTTTCTTTTATCCACGTCTCCCGAGCCAGATACGAAAATTTCGAGAGCCTAATGTCGGATCTATGTGTCCTCGATAATATCCTAAATTATAATTATCATCACTACGGCGAACTGAGCACAATCAAACATATTAGCGTCGAATGCATATTCGAAATGCGATTATCCGAGGCGGAATCGGCGATGCATGAATCAATGCCAAAATGAATGTGTGCTATTCGCAGGAGGCGCACACACGTGTCGTGCGAAAGAGAAAGAGAGAATCAGAGGCAAATATCGTGGGTGGGAGCGATAGAGAAAATACGAAAATGCATATAGGCGTACCGTATCGTCATGCGAATCTGTGTTTGTCGCCCAGTGTAATTAAATATTTGTCTGGCTATTGCCGATTGTTCCGTTTGATATTTGACTTGATAGTGTCCAATTTTATTTGGCTATAATTCGACGCCGCGTCGTATATACATATTCTTCCGTGTATATATACAATATATATATATATATATATATATATATATATATATATATAAAAAATTCACATAAAATTTATACAATTTTATTTTCAGATTTATCTCGAACAGGTTTTCGTCTACGGACTACTGCTGTACCTTGTTGAGATTCACTCGCGATTTACTCGTGTGATTCACTCAGGATTCCCTGGACGGATTTAAATCGGTGCAATGCAGATTGTAGCATGTAGAGAGTGTGCGCGAGAGAGAGAGAGAGAGAGAGAGAGAGAAAGAGACATTCGCGAGTGACGAGTAAGTAGGAGCGCGAGTACGAAAATCTATATTTAACAGAGCAGAAAAGCCTCTTCTTTACTCGCGTTCAACGCCTTTTCCTTCTGGTGCTACCTACCACACTTTTCGATCGTACTCTGCTTTTCACTCGGATTTTTTTTTTTTTTTTTTTTTTCAAGGACTGGGTATATATATATTTTTTTCTAGTAATATGCCTCTCTATCTATACGCAACATCTGCGTTTTCGCGCGGTGAAAAGAAAATAATAAAAGCGGCGATTGGGTTTTTCAAATAGGTACTATACACTTTTCGCATTATGTTTGCGACGGAGCGTCTCAGCGCGAAACCTGCAAAAATGAGATTGATTCGCGCACTACAGCCGTTCCGGAGATTTCATTGAAATTCTTGGGGGTTTCAATAAATTTGAAATTCTGAACAAGAGACGTTCGTTCATACCCTGTACTGTGTACGTGGCAACATACGTAGATAGCTATGCCAGATTTAGATCAATTGATCGAGCTTCGAGTATCCTGGTTGAATTTTCTTTTCAACTTTTATTGACAGGTTCTTCTCTCTCTCTTTTTTTTCAGGACTTCAAAACTTCCGTAGAGAAATTGCTAATGTCCTTGTCGGTTTTATTATCGAGCACAGGTTTCCTTCATGAACATCTTCTTGAACGTGCTTTGACTTTTCTTGCAAATTAGATCGACTAAGAAGTCCCATGGTGATTACGTTGTTCAACAAGTTTTAATTGGACTTGTTTAGGAAACAAAGGAGGAAAAAAAAGAGACAATGAGAGAAGTAGGGGAAAAAGGGGAAAAAAAATTGTACGAGATCCTTCGGGCGGTGACTGCAGGAAAATCTTACGTGTCGGTGAAAATAAATAATCGTCTATCGGATAAGAGGATGGTTATCGAAATGATAAGGCAGCTGGTTTCTCGAGAAACCGCGCAGCCGACAATTACGAAAAAAAACGTAGGTTTATCGCTTAAATGACCTGACGATAATCCTAATACATCCGCGCCTTCGCGAAATTACAACTAAATGGCGTGTGCCGCCATTTTGAAACGGTTGTAATTAATAGGGATTATAATTGGCAATTAGGTGCAGCACGGAGTTTAAAATCCGTAACACACTAATTGCGGCTAGGGGTAAGTCCGATGCTGGTAGTAGTCACATTCGAAACAGGAGTAGTAGTGGTTAATACTAATAGTATCCATTTAGATTGCATACCTAATCAGTGTGGCTTGAGAGGCTGGAAGTTACCAATTTCCACCTGAAGTATAGAAACTTATCACTTATCTCGAACTTGATGTAGGTTAATTTAATATCCGCAATTAAAGGAAGTAAAATTTGGTAAATTATTTAAGGCGAGTTCGTCCCTTGAAAATTACACGAGCATCTTGGCACCGTAAACGAATTCTAAATATCAACTACCTAACTCTACGTAACTTGTATATATGGGTTTTCGTGAAAGTGAATAAGGGATGATCGGCGAGAGCGAAATCGAAAGAGAGAATTGACGAGAGATTTTCGCGAGAGAGACGGACAGAGAGGGGTTTGGGTTGATAGCGACTAAAGAGATAGCTCGGCATATTGACGTCGATTGGTCGCATCAATCACTCCGTGTGTTCGACACGTGTTTATCAATCACGAGCTATCGGGAATCGGGTGGATATATGCCAAAGCAGTGCGAGACGTATCCAGTGTATCGTGGCTCCCTCTTTTTTTGTTGAGAAATCCCGACGGTATCTGTATCATTCGGTGGAAGTAAGGGTAAGTAGGGATTTTAAGGTTGGGTTAGACTTGGCAGACCCTTTAAGTCGAATCTTAAAGGGTTTGGAAAATGGAAGATCCTCAAAGTTCTTCGAATGAAATATCACCCTTGTTAAATTTCGATCCCCGACCAGGAGTTTGAGATATTGGTATCGATGCTTTGAAGTTGGCTGGTTTATTCACCGAACCCCGAAAGCCCGACTACGGGAATGAGACGCGTGAAATAGTAACCGGTTCTGAAGTTGCGTCGAGTTTGTGGGCTCGGCCAGAAGAGTTGTGGGCATTGCTTTTAGGGGTGTTTTAGGGTTGGTACTTCTGGTATCTCTTTTGCCGATTTTGGTAGCAATGTTCAGGGGGGGCATCGGATGGGCAGGTGTGTCCTATGTCTGTCACGGGAATGGGTTCTACGGAGTTGTTATCGTCGCAGTTTTCACCGGGTGGAAATAGCCGAACCCGGGACCATCCTTAACCTACCCTCTACTCGAAACCCTCCGTCGCGATTACGCCTCGCCATTTTCCAATTAACGCCTTAATTAAATCCTCCCACTCTTAAACGCCGACGCTTGCGGACGGGTTATACACCTTGAAATGGATAGAACGCGCTTTTGGGTTAGGAGCCCGAAAATTGGCCGAGCCTTCTTCGTCTCCCCTTGCCAACCCCCTTTCACTAGAGACGCTCCAATTGCTTCCATGCCGCGCGCTTCGCTGTCTGATTCGTAATTGCGTTCTTACGTCCTGAAATTATCAACCCTCGTTTTAACCCAGTATCGCCAAGGCTTAGCTTCTTCATCCGGACACGACCTTAAACCTCTAATTTCTACCGGTGGGATCTTTTTGCCTCCATTCCGGAAGACGGCAGGTACGTGTAATGATACTTATACACGATCTACCTTACCGACGGTACATTTTACAGGTTAAGTATAAAGCTGTGATAAAATAAGAGTGGTTGTATCTCCTGGTTTTATCTTCTTGATTTTATGTTAGAATATAATTCATGCAAATGCGTCTTAAAGTCGGCTGATTCTCGTTAAATGCTTCTTCAGGATATAGTCGATGGCTCTTATCGTTCAATCGCGGATCTGATCGAGGGGTTGATTTTCTCCTTAACCCAGTGTGAATCCACCCCGACGGTCACATATAGAACTAACCTCACAGGAGTAGTCGTGGTACCTCCTTTCGGCGGGTCCGTAAATCCTAATCTACATGTGTGAAGAATAGCCCGGTCGACAGGCCCCTGGCTAACTAAGTCCACAAAGCAAACTGCTGGCCAACTTCAGAAAGACCGTTTCCGGTTATCATGTTCCTGAAATCGGGAGGGTTAACGCACCAGCGGCATTATGAGACTGAAAGGGTGACGAAAGGGTGACTTGCTTTCATCTCTTTGGGTATGACTCATTTATCTAATGATGTTATCAGAAGACTCCGCCAACTGTAAAGTATACGAGCTATTCAGAGAAATTATCTCCAGCACGCTATACCGTCAAATAATGTATCCATTAAATATTTTGGCGAAAAATCTAGTTTCCAAATAAAATCCGTACGTCGTATTTTCGTTATTCCTATTTAATAATTTCCTATAATTACGTCAGTCAACCGTAGAATAAAGTTCTTACGGAATATTAAATTTGAAAAAAAAATTGAACCTATCCAACTCAAATCCATCCCAACCACATATTTTCGTTTGATCGAAACCTTTGACTTATTCAAAATATAAAAGCCACAGACCAATCCTCTATAACAGTCCAATTCGTACTACCACGCGTCTGAATAATTAATCGACTAATGAGCCTGCTGGACGGGAATCTAAGTCGGTTAACGTGGTGCCGTCTTCAATTGATTGTTCTCGATATTTCATAGCAACAAAGACGAGCAGTTACGCGGTCCTTGCTCCCTTAACTACTTGAAATAACGTAAAGGCCACTACCCTTATACGAGCTGAATAAACAAGGTTATTGGAGATCCATGTATTTTATTCATTGATAGAACCAGCCTGCACGAACATTCTGCAGCACATAAGTAGATACTAGGTAGTTGCTACGTGTACCAGGAAGATATCAGGATACACAAGGGGTTGAATGTTGAGTACAGTAAGGGAGAAAGAAATAAAGGGTAGAATATCGAGGAGATACATGGTACCAATGCATGTAAAAGAGGGATTGCACAGTCCAGGATATAGAACGGGTACAGTCTGTGCGGAGCATTGGTTCTTTTAGCGGTATATCTCTACATAGGGGTTGCGTGGGGGTTCAGAGAGCCTGGCCTCGGGGGGATGGAATTATAGGTCGAACAAATCGCTGCCAAGGTACTGGCAAACGGTACACTTCGCTAGCGAATGCTCGCTCTATTGAAATCAACGTTTCATTTTCTATTAATAGGGTTACAGACTTTTTTCCGAATCGCTGAATGTGCGAGCCAATTTTCATCGCGAGTTCAAATCCAGGGTGCAACCGATTATATATATATTTTTTTTTTTACAAAGAGTAACGCTCTGGCGCGCATCGCGAGAATTTATTCTGGTTTTGTTTGTGTTGATTTTTGTTCGGTTTGCATAACCACTACGGCTTTTTAATCCGATTTCCTTTGTTCTTTTCTTTGTTACCTCGCGCTGGACCTGGGGCTCATGTTGTGTACTCATTCTGTTGATCAGTCAATAGCCATTTTGATTCCTATTCGCTGTAACGTTATAAGTGCTAGGTTCTCTAAGCTCGAGAAAGGACTTGGGAATGCTTGAGAAAGATCGACTGTATGTTTATTGGACACTGGTAGTATGGGATCCCATACCGGTCAGACCGGATTGGTCTCCAGTATGGGAGGTCCTGCCCGTGGACTGGGCCGGGTAACCGTGTGGCCTCCACACAATCTTGGGATCGAACAAAGAAATCGGTGTTGCTTGGACCTGGTCAGGCTTAAGCCAGTTTTACACATTTCTAACTGGCTTGAACGAAACTCGATTTTTCAGATGGAAATTTTCTTTCCCTAATTCAACCACCCTTAAGGAAACAGCTCATTTTTAAAAACGAGCAAGGTCAAACCCTGATTTTCAACCAATATCGAAGACGACTCACGTAGTGCGTTTAATTTGAGAAATTACCGTCATCACAAAGCGGAGCCACCGTCGACCATCAGTATCCACAGCGTAGAGACTGCCGTTATTATTTCCCATGGAAATGTGAATTAAGCCATAGCGAGAGAACTCACTCAGCATGCGCATAGCGCGAGAAGAATGGCTCAGACCGGCACTGGAGGAGGGGCCTATCTTTAAAAGAGGAAGATAGAGATAAAGAGAGGGAAAGACGAGAGTGAAGTGCCCGTTGAGATGGTACGAGGCGATAGAGCGGTAGGTAAGATGCTGATGTGATGGAGTGACAGTACGAGCGAGCGAGGAAGCAAGTCAGACAAAGAAAGACGTATACCAAGACGATGAGAAAGTGAGAGGCACAGGGTTGGAGGGAGCAAGAGTGACGAGGGTGAAAGAGGGCCAGGGGGATGACAATCTGAAGAGGGTGAGTGCGAGCATGAGAGTGGCTGCTGCTGGATAAGCCAAGAACGCCGTGAATACAGATGGACCAAACGATAACACTCGACTCGTTCGCTTTACGAACCCTGAGGGACATCAGAGCGGCCTTCGTCCTCTCCCCTCCGCCGTCTCCGCCCCCATCACCACCCAGTATGACAAGTTCACTTTTGTCTGTCGCAGTACACTTTTCGGTGATATTCGTAGCCGCGTGCGCTTCGTTCGCGACGATAAGAAGATTGAACAGTCTTCGAGACAAGTTTCCCATCCGTATTGAGATACCAGATGGATGTAAATCAACCCTCTGGTTAAGGGATGTTTCTCAGGTGGAAGATCAAGAGCGCATGAGGAAATCGAAAAACAATTTCAATCCTCATGACACAGGGGTTAAGGATATCTTGAAATTTAATATATCCGACCCATCCTCAAGATTCAAAATGGATGATTCGTAATTCGGATTTTCAAGGTACGCTCGTGACGCCTCCATGGATTCTGCGGGTCCAGTGTAGCGAAAGCAATAACCACGAATGGATAAACAAAAAATTGTCTTTTCCTATTTCCGATAATGAGGCACGCGTCATTACTACCGGTGACTCATTGGCATTGGCGATCGTAGTTTGCGGAAGTGCCGTAGAGTGCGCGTCGGGCGTGACGGGAGTGTCGAGGAGTCGGCAGGGTAAATCATCGCCGCTCGTTTCGTCACAATGGGATCCCGTTCATTGACTGAAGAATGGCGGCGTTTGGCGCGAAGTCACTGATTCGAGCCGTCTGCCGGGTATCAAACAATGCGTGCAATTACGTGCCAAGCCTAGTTTCCCCACGAAATACGACCCCCCTCCGTCACTCCCAATACAGAAAAGCTCCCTCGTCAACCCTCGAGATTTTCGCGCCTATCCACAATATTCCGAACGGCAAATTTAACGTCTCTTCTCATTCGACAATATTGTCCCACTTTTGCTCGATATTCTATGGAATTATATATTCTGACGATAAATTACGTCTGCAAAACTGCCCCTTGTGACCGAAGCTTACGGCGAATGTCATCGGGCTGGTTCGACTACGGCAAACTGTTTTCCGATGAAAGGATAATTTTTTTTTCAATATTAACGATTTGATGACTTTGCAGTACATAATATCTATTTTCAAGTTTGCCATGTAGTTTCTACCTTGTTTTCATTGTAATTGATTATCGGGTAGTGTCTAATTGTTAATTTAGACTTTCGAATACTAATTCAAACTCATAATCCGATTTACAAGACAAGAGTGTCTCATGGTAACGACAATGAAACAATAATATAACCTATATGGGTTTTGAGGCTTTCGTAGCCATTGTTCATTGAAGGTTGTTCCTTATATCTTTAATTTGTGACCGAAGTTTACGGCGACTGTCATCGGGCTGGTTCGGCTACGGCGAACCAGCTGTTACGAAACTGTTTTCCGATGAAAGGATAATTTTTTTTCAATATTAACGATTTGATGACTTTGCAGTACATAATATCCATTTTCAAGTTTGCCATGTAGCTTCTACCTTGTTTTCATTGTAATTGATTATCGGGTAGTGTCTAATTGTTAATTTAGACTCTCGAATACTAATTCAAGCTCGTAATGCGATTTGCTAGACACTCTTGTCTCATGGTAACGACAATGAAACAATAGTATAACCTATATGGATTTTGAGGCTTCGTAGCCATTGTTCATTGAAGGTTGTTCCTTATATAGGATCTTGTACCATTCGTGTGTAACACGGCCGGCCGGTCAGGTGTTACATTAATTTTGGTTGGCCAATCGAATCGGTGTATCGGTCTGCCTTCCCCAAGCCCTGATGAAGCAAACTGTAATGTTTGGGAAATGTCGGTAAGTTAGAACTTCCAAATGCGGCTCCAGCTGAGAAACCAATTGTAACGATACTAAGCATTATCAGTCTTGATATTATCAATTGGGAGCACCCATTAATTTCAATTACATTGTATACGTACCGCTGTCTCGACTTTAGGGTATTTTAAGGGATTCGAATATTTCATTAAAATTTGATACTAATTATTTCCTCCCTAATGTCTAAGTGCTGACGGCAGTAACTTTCCTTATTAGTAAATTCAATACTGGCTAATTATGATTGTCCTGAACAAAAAGGAAACTGGTAATAAGCATTTCGTTAGTTCAGTAATGAAGCAAATGATACCTAGTACCAGACGTATCCTTTATTATTGAACTAACGAAATGCTTATTAATAGTTTCTGCTTTTTTTGGGAAAATCATAATTGAACAGTGTTGAATTTACTAATAACAAAAAATTATGTTAAAAATTGTAAATTTGATTTTTTTTTTAAATCCATTTTATATAAATGATCAACTCGTAATTCAAATATATGTGGGTAGGGTGAATTAATATATGCAGCACTCATGGTTTTTATAACAGGTCGAGGTAAAACAGGGTGCAAAGTAAAAGGCTACATAAAGGGGTGGCTATTTTATAGTGTGGGGGTTTTTAAGAGCGTGAAACTCCACTATATGTATAATGGATATTGCAATGTGCCGGTGGCGCCCTCTTGCACTTTCAAGGGCTGCCACCACATTAGGGGGTTGAAATACTCTCGAGAGACTCGGAAAAGCCTGACTCTCTCGCCACCCCTCCCTGTGCTATGATTCCTACATTTTCTCTGTACTCTTTCTCTCTCTCTCTCTCTCTCTCTCTCTCTCTCTCTCTCTCTCTCTCTCTTTCGCATTCACCCGCTCATTTACTCTTTCTCTCTTCCACATTATCCCCACCCCGTACGATCTTTAATTTGTGACACCGACGCATATGAAGCAAGTATTACTCATAGGCAATTTGAAGGGAAATTAATGACGTCGTGGAATTGAAATAGAAAGGGAAACTACCTCTAATTTCCCAAGCTCATTATCACAAGAAATTGTACCAATTTTCAAAAAAAAAATTAATTTCGAAGAAAAAAAGTCGATTTTTTAAACAAACGGGTAGCCGATAAATTTTACTTTTCCTGGGCGTCACGTTACTCGAGTGATTATAATCGATCAACCTTTGTCCTAGTTCGAAGGAATCTATATTGTTTATCGTTAAGCAGTACAGTGAACGATATTAGTTGTAATAGTTCTCGTGCCAAATCTTTTTAAGGGTAGCGACCTTTTAGAGAAACGATTCACTTAACGTTAATGGTCAATGACAATCATCCGCCCGTAAATCTTCGCGTAGTACCTTTTTACGTGAATTCTAGAAACTCATAACATTTTTTTTTTATATTATACCACATAAACTTCCACGAAGCCCTTTGTATTTCTGTATTGATTTAATAATATAAGGGGCTGAAATACTGGAAACTACATTAACCCTTACTCCATGAATGTCTTCGGGGTAGAGGCGACGATAAATAAAGGAAAAGCATGCAGTAAAATAAAATTTAAAAAAATATATAACAGTTGTCGATAAGCATGTTCCCATAATCGGTAAAAATCAAACGATAGACGTTTTTTTTTCTCAGGGTCCACTTTCTCACCCCATTCCCATCGGTATCCCCATCACACAGAATTTCTCTCCGCCCCCTGTATCACGGCGTGCGTCCGCACCCCCTATCTCTCTCGGTCTCACCCTATAGTAAATGTCGTATAAATGGTCCTCCAGGGTCTGGACCGACACCGACTAATACCCCGGGTGTATATATATTGAACGATATCAATATAGGAAACCGGACTATGGGACTTTGGGAATATGGAGGGTTGGTCTACGGAGTGGTCGCCGGCCTTAGCTCGCTAATATCGAAAGACGAGTGACTTATGGCGGCCACTGTGCATAGCATCCTGGCATAGCATCCCTTGACCGGTATAGTCTCTCTATATATATGGTGTGTAAAGAGGAATATATCGAAGCCACCCCAGAAGCCAGAATTTCTCTACATACTACACGACCATATTCTAACTGGTCAGGTCGTAGGTTGGTCGGAGTAGTCACCCCCCGAACATATGTGTATAGAAGTAGATGATGGGCAGGGGTCTCGTAGGGGTCACCGAACGACTTTGGCGCCGCGTGTGATTCGAATGCGAACGTCCGAAACACAATGGAAATGTAATTTCCTCATTCGTCCCCATACACCCCTAGCATAGCATATATTGAATTCTTTCGTCGGGACTTTCCGTGTCTCGTCCCGCATCAAAAGGGAACGAAAGCTGATCTGTTTACAAACGACACGCACCTGGGGGATCCTCCACAGGCACAAAGTACCTGGAAGACGCGACCTAACTGAACCCCCCGTTAAATGGAAGGATTAAAATATTTTTGTTTCACTCAAAATATTTTTTATCATTGATTCTCATATCCCACTGAACTTGCTCCAAGTCCAGCGGGACTCTGAGGTTGCAGGAGAAATAAACCCAATGGAAATGGACAACCCGGAAATTATTTTTATCGTATTTACACAGGTCTCTGGACAGTGAGTAACAATGATAATATCCGACGGTCCCCCATTGGATACGATTTCTCCGTACTTACTCACTTGCTTGCTTTACTTACTACGTAAGGGTGAGTCAAGTTACCCCGTGACTCTTTGGCCCCGACTGGGTCGCCGTAATGACGTCTGATCGAAATCTAAGTGATTTCTGATCCCTGCCCCTTTTAACTACTGTACTTCCTATTATGCTATTCTGTGTCTCTTATATTTCTTTTCACTTGGTACTCCTGTTTGTTAAATTAGGAGACGCAATTTATCCTTTGGTGAAATTCTGACTCATTACCTTTGTGAGGTATGCGCACCAACTGTTATTATGGTAATGGCTATAGTGGCGCATATGTAAACTCCAACTGGGATGATGGGGTCCAGGTAAATTCACAGACTCGATATCAGAGAACCGTAGCACTGTTAATGAGTATTCCTGGATTCATGAATTGAGAGGATACTGCTGGACCCACTGGTGGATGCTGGGTCGAGCTCCTCTGGATTATACGAAATATCTTTTATTAACTATGACTTCTATACTGGCTTCCTGCTTGGGATTGCATATTTATTGGACATAATATTGCAGATATGGAGAAACCTAGGGAATATCTCGGGAATTAATGTTCGTGATATCCTATACGCTGGAATGAAAGAAAACATTCTTTAGGAGGCTGTTAACGTCCTTTGGAGAGATCGCTCTGCGAAATTGCTAGATGAACATTCGCCATTTGGATTGGTCCTGTTTCTAGATTGGATGTGAATTTAGTTTATATTCCATGAATAATGTTAGATTTCTTTTTCCTTTTTATGCTTTTTATCTATGAGATTTTATATAGCTATAACATCGGAGAAACGAGACATTTTTTGTGCATGCCAAATATTTTTTCTTGTCTATTCTCATTTCGAATATTATCAGGGGATTCTCTCTAAATTTTTTTTTCCCCGAGAATACATAAGATACTTCGAATAACATTTTTTCTTCTAAAATTCTAACGTTCGATAAAGGTATAGATGTACGATATAAGTATATAATAAATCGACTAGGACTAACGTTAACGTCCCTGATGTTCAGGTTCGTTTCACGTGCGTGCCGACAATCAAGTTTACGTCAGCGTGTTGCCCATTAAAGGTCCTAACCCACGATAGGGACGTTTCATATACCAAGGAAACAGCACTCCAGGGGGTTAAAGGAGTCTGCACCTTTATACCCCTATAATCCTTTACAAGCTCTAGGGACAGTGGCTCCATCTATACAGTATTCATTAATGCGATATTTTTCTTCGCAAGAATTTACGGAAGCGTGCCCCACAGAAGCACGATCTCTTACCGGTTCCACGATGAGGTGGCACAACGTATGGGTGCTAGGGTATTCGATTTTTGTCTTTTAACTCCCCCCGATCGGTCTGTCACGATCAAGCCTCCGATCACCGCCGATGCGAATTTCCGTCCCTCGCCGCTAAAATAATTCCCTTCGATCGGTAGTCACGATCCAGGCGCGACCGGTCTATGCGATCGAGCTTATAGGACCAAGACCATCACTTAAGATCGGACTGGCATAATCGAGACCGGTTGGGTTACGATGCGTTGATCCTGCATCTAGTCAAAATTGGTGCTCGGCATGTATTACCGGATAAATAACGTTTGATACCCACTCGTAGCTATATGCACTTATTTGATTGTCCACCTCCGTTTATATAGTAATTCCCCAAGCAAACGGCGCGCACTAAACACAACACAATATCTCATACCGTATATCAGATAAAGCTTGTTGATTTAGGCTCGTATTGATAATCTATACCGAACTTGCTAGTCGTAATATATTCCAAAGTGGGTTCTCTTCCTCTCGTAGCGCTGCGATTCGAGCCCGAGTTTCCCTTACGTCGTGGTTAAGATCAATGATGAAAAAAAAATTTTGAAAAAATTTGATTTACTCCCTAAATAACGTTTCGTATAAATATAACAAAGATACTTAATAAAATTTTATAGTTAGATCAAATTCATTAAATTTCAAGAAATTCTCTACCCCTCATCTGACCCTATCTACCACCTACTTCTCCATCCATAATCACTGCACGCGAGTCCCTGGACACAATATGCACCCAGAAATCACTCACGCCCGGTTTCGTGCAGATATCGAGGGGTTGGTCGATGGCAACGAGGAGCGAAGGGGTGGATATTTGCAGCTCGAGGGCTTCCCTGATGCACGCGTGTATCATGTGGAGACGGATGCTCCATTATGTCCACATACTCGACATGCCAGCCGGCTTCAATTGAATCGTTCGCCAGATTACCCAATGACGCATAATGCCCGGTTGTGCAGCAGGTAACCCAGGACCGACTGGGCTTCGCGGGACCCATTGTGGCCCCGGCAATTCCAGACACGTAAAAGCAATTCCCGAAATCTCCTCATTGTTATGCAATCACGGGCTGACGCAAACCACGGGATCATAATTTCGATGCTCGCCAGAAATGCCCCAGGCCTTACTCTTGGTTCTCCACATAACTTCCGTTTGGCATCTCTCTTTTATTTTCTCTTAGCTCTCCAGTAACGTCAACACACCCTTCTTTATCGGTGCATATCCCAATCTTTAAAACCGGTATAAAATAACGCTGCGTAAATCTAAAGAATTTTTTCAATACTTTATAATTCAAACATTACTCGTATCTTTGAGTGGGGCCAATTTCTATAGGTTACGGGATACCTATTTAAGGGTACGTATCTGTATAAGAGTGTTTCTGCGATTAAAGTTTTACTTCGAACCCGGTACATATAACTCTGTATGTACTTCCTACGTCGATCAACACAGTAGAAACGTCAGAATGGCAGAAACTGTATTCGGCACGCAAACTGGCCGCAGGCGTCGGATCCTCGGATTGCCAAAGTGTGCGTCATGCTCGTAGTCGCGTATTGCTCGCGTTACACACACGACTTGTTATAAAGGTTTACCTAACTTCCTAGGAAGCGGCTGCCAGCTTCACACTCGCTGAGCCACATTGTTTTGCCATGGCAAACTTACCAGCTATTTAACGCCGTGCCTTAAACTCCGCGACACTCGTGCAAGAACCCAAACCCTAACCTGGCTTCTCTCCTGGACGCCTTTCGCGTCCCTGTTCGTCTATCACCTCCACCGCCTCCCTGCTCTCGCTACAAACTCTCGCTCATCCTTTTCTTAGTCTACATACCCTTACTCCATTCCCTCCGATCCACCCTCGAATTCCCTTCGGGTCGAGGCCAAACTTCATCCCAACTTCACCTGCACATTGTTCCTGAGCCTGAAAGGAAGCGTCTACGCCAATGGGTTTCATTTTGTTCCCCTTCTGCTGCCTCCAACTTAAAAGCTAAGCGCTCTTACGGATCGGATTGAAATTACAAGGGGTGGATCGGCGTGTGAACTTCGAATTAGAGATTCGCTGTATAAATTAAGAGCTTATCAAAGTTTTAATAGCGTTCAAGGGCGTATGGAGGGTCTGTGGTCAATTTTGATTGTTGGGTTAATATTTTGGATTTTTATGGTTTCATTCGATTTTTCCCGCGAGGGAGCATCAAGCTGGTTTTTTGATTCCATTCGGAAATACCGGTTGGGTCCGGGGTGCGAGGTGTAGCCGTGCAAAAGCATGCGGTCGAAATTGCCCAATTCTTTTATGGTGACCCAAATGAAACACTGTCTGGGTATAATGAGTGTTCATGTCGAGATGAATATATTTATTTTCTTATTCTGACTGAGCGACTAAGAAAGATACTCGTGACGTCAATCTAGTAGATGACGAAACTTCGTTCACAGTTGGGGACAGTTGGAATTGTAGGGGTCGGCGGATACATTTGGAAACAAAGAAATTACAGAGGACGCAACGTTATCTTCCATCGGGACGTACATATCCATTGCGTTAGTGGGGCGTTCTATAAATAATTAATCATTCGTTAAATATAGGGTGGCACTCGCACGATACCGATAAGGGAGGAGGGTAAGTTGATTTTTTACAAGAGACACGCCATACTTCCTATTGTAATTAGCACACTGGACACACTGCCCAAGGAAAATTAGGGCCAATTATGAATTGTGTATTATTCCCGGTGACCCCTTATTATCGTATGTCAAAATAACCCTAATCATCCCTTTTATACTGTCCACCCTATATGATTATCGAAGATTAAATAATAATGGTATCAAACAAAGTAATTTGTGCATACAATTTTTTTTTCCAACGATCCCTTCTAGTTTGTCACCCGTTGATAATGGCTGCTCCATCCAAATCTCGAGTTGACATTAGATTTTTTTTCTGTTTCAGGTAAATTCACAATCCTCCATGGGAATATGGCGTACATTCCCGTATGATCGATTACTGCCAAAGTACTGTTGGGATTTGCTTGTCATATACATATATACAGATATCAGTGAGTACCAGGACTATCGGTATCAACCCCTAAATTTAACAGAGCATAAAATCCTCTTTCACCATATAAAATTGCAAGACCAGTGCGCAACAGAAAGGGCAAAAAGGGACGAGTCCCAAAGAAGATTGCAAAGATTGATCAGCCAGTTTTACAAAAAAAAAATCTAAACGAGTCTCAATAATTCTATACAAAAGTATAAACCACTCATTAATCCCAATGAGTCCCTTGTCAAAAAAAATTAGGTGAATTATCAAACGCAGAACAAAACTATCTCTTATCGTCTCGACCATAAATATACCCTACTCTTTTCGTCATAAAATCATCCAAAAAATACAATAAGACATAAACCTATAATCCGATCAATATCGCCTAACCATAATAATTTTGATTTTGAATGCATTTTCAAAATGTTAAAATATTACCCAATACTTTAAACCGTCTTATATTTAATACCCATAACCTCTCTTACCTACCCTATACATTTACGTAACTCAAATATCATCTACAACCACCAATCCAGTATAATGTTGTTTCTACCTAATGGCAACGTATTTAGGTCGATAGTCAAGCATAAGACAAAGATGATAATATATAGCTTTTAATATATACACACGCCATAATAGCCATACCGAATTGAGGTTATCGAAGCAAACTGCGAATAATATTGGCACGTAAGGCAAATACAACAACCGTATATGTAACGCGGTTAGGACTTTGTGCTCGTATTAGAACAGTGCTCCAGCTGCTTAAAGGTAAGATAGGTTGTTAGGTTGTATAATGCGTGACTGGTTGTACCTATCCATAGGGTTGGTTCAAATGTAGTTACATACTGCAAGGGATACCATGCACAACTACCCCCAGAGTCGGCTTTGCGGTATGCATTACAGATGTAATTAAGATAACTGAGGTGAGGGCAGCTATGCACAATGCTTGATATATGCATGAATATATGTATATATGCGTATGGTAGATATATAAACAGTGCCTTGGGTATGGAACGATTGCAGCTCGTTACGAAGTGTCCATAAAAGTCTAAGACACGTCACAATGAAAATTTCCAAAAAAAATAACAGATAATATTAGAGTACCCAATTTTTGGGTTACAATATTTTGGGTTCAGGTTCATCAATTATTCTAAATTATACTAGATCAGTGTGGGGATTATATTGAAAATTGGTATTTTTGATTGAGTATCGATATCCTGTAACGTGTCTATTTATGAAAAGCTGACTGGAACTATAGAAAATTATGTTGACAGCAGGTGACTAGGAAATTATAATTAATGTAATTTTCATTATCCAGGTATTATTGTGCACTGAGAAATATCACGTTATATTTGGATATTCGGTATTGAGTATTTGTAATATAGAGATTGGGGTTTAAGGAATATTAGGGTCACGTCGCATATATGTATTTTGAGATCGATATCTCGAAATCTTTTTTTTTACATTATTTTTTCCAACCCCTTTTCAACACTTTCGCGATCTTTGATCTCCCTTCCTCTCTTACTATCCGCAAGCTCTAGCTCTTTCGAGGACACGCCCCTCGTTGCTTGGCGAGATATCGTGTCATGTTATCTGGGTTAGTTTCATATGCCGAGCATCAGGGAAGGCTGGGGTTTGCCAAGAGGCAAAGTGAACCCACGATGATGGTATCGCTTCCATTACTTTTATTAGTATCGTATTTTCCACCACCTGCGGACACCTATAGGTATAACGTAGTATCTTCGGTATGGGATAAAATGTATACATAACTGAGTCTCAATCAAACTTGGCTACGTACGAGTTCACGATAAATCGTTATGAGGGCTTTATTTATTTATTTTTCATATCGCAACCCTTGCACGCACCGTGATTATCAATTTGAATATCTGTCGGTCGATCGGGGGAGCTTTGCCTTCGTACGCCTGTGGGATATGATTTATTTTATTTATTTAATAAATTTTTATTTAACACAGCCAAATTTTAATCTATATAAATTTGTGCTTTTCTAATTAGTTACTTTCAATCTTTTGCGTTACGTCGCTTTTATTGGGACGATGACCTTTTGAATAATTATTGGGACCGGAAATTAGAGGTTCGTTGTACACACGCGATTAATATAATTTTTTAAGCGTAATTGAAATTGGGTAATGAGTAGGTATATATATATATACGTATAATTTTTTTATGGCGGGTTCTCAAGATACGTTAATGTTACTAAATTTTGGATATTATCGTTGGGAGTCCAGTCGTTCGGAATGAAATAATATTTTATTCCCTTAATCAATAACACGGTTTGATGATTTTTTGTCTTTTCGTTTTATTAAACTGTTATTTTTCTCGTAGCTAGCTGTGTATTCTGATGCACGGTAAATATGCACGCTCTATTTATTCTGATATATATATATAATCTCTTGGTACTGGGAAGCACCTTTTGAGATACTGCACGATAAAGTGCACGTGCGAGAAGAGCTATGTGTCCGATGGATGCTGCGACGAGAAAAAAGCTTTCTAGGAAATAGAAATCTAACCTTGGGAAATTGAGGGGTCCGCCACTTGTACAGGCTGAACGTGCGCAGATTGGATTTGCAAACAGTGCAATACTCCTTCCTCTAATATAATTTGCACATTAAAAAACCTATCTCAAAATAATTCACCGAGCAGGAGCCGTACAGAATGTTCCTCTAGAATTCAGGGTTTCTGAATTTTCATAAAAGAATACACTGTTAATTTAATACGGATTACTCTAGAAAATTAAAGCGCAATGCCAACATAGAAAATTGAAAAGGTTCTAGAAAAAGCATAGAAAAAAAAAGCTCTGTGAGCTGCGTTAGCAACTTGTCTACCAAAGCAGTGCTAATTATGTACCAGCAAAAGAAAGCATAAAAAGAAAAAAAGAAAATTTTGAAAAAGAACGTCTATATCTCCGGATCACAAGGTCCAAGCTTTCAAAGATTTATTGCACGAAACGAGCTTTTACAAGATGGCACTAAAAAACAAATAATTTCACCATCAGGAGCTTTTAAATCGAAATAGCAAAGACGACAACACCACCACGCATCATCGATAAGTATTGACCCAGTAGAAATTTAAAAAAGCACAAAAAATTAAAAGCGTATTTAAACGAAAGCTCAACAAAAAATTTCAACCGCAATTCTCATAAAGTTCATAATAAAGAAATAAATACAAAATTCTAACCCCTTTTCAGAAATGTCTACCAACCTACTGCTCTCAGCATGCATATCCCGTGACGCAGTGGAAAAAGTCCCTAGACTGTCAGACAGTCGTACCAACTGACGTAATACCAGTGAAACAACTACAGTTCCTACAATAAACGATACGCGAACGTCCCTCGTATCCTCACATACTGTACACAAATGCACCCAGAAACACACGACACATGGCGCTTACGTATAGTTTCATCCTCCGTTTCCGTTTCCGGGGTCAGGTTCGCCGCATAGTTGGTACACATGCACGCACGCACACTTTTCGTCCAGCCAACCGCATGCCAAACGGTCCTCGTGTCCTGGCGAGTTAAAACGGCACAACCAAATCGTGGCACTGTGCATTCCGTAAAATCGCGCATGCGCATAACGGGATCTCAAAGAAAAAAAGTGATACCGGTAAGAAGTCACGTACCAGGAACAATTCCATAAATGCATACAGAATTACATGCGAGGTTATTTTCCGCAAACCATTCCACCGCTGAATCTTTCCCAGAAAATCTTTCGGACAGAGAATCAGTATGGACTTTTTTTTTTCATCGTGCATTCGTAGGAGCTTTCAACGCGACGAACACCTAATCGTATCTGGTTATCGTATTTCCGTGAAAAGTATTTTCAAAACGGTCTGTCCCGCTGCACTTATCGTGCGCGTACAAAGGAAATGCATACTCTCCGCCGGTCACGTACGTACTAATTTTAGATAGCAATCAGTGTGTACGGTTATAGAATTTTTTTTTAGTACGCCAATGACTGTCGAGCTTAATTTGCGTAGCAGCGTACTTTTTTTTGCATACTTGTTCAGTAGCAGCAGTAATCAGCTGCACAGAAGCAGACTTGTAAATAGTAGTCCATTACGAGTACAGGCGATTACATTGCCAGGAGGAGGGTTGTGCACGTTATATCAATAACTGTAAGGGATGCGGAGGGGTTGTAGGGGGGTGAATAAGAAAACAGGCTACATCGGTATAGACCGTGTAAACTGGGTTTGGGTGTTTGGGAAAGGGGGTTGGTACGTGTGCGATACCAATACATATTTATTTCAATACGTCGGTTTGGACTACGGCTGGAATGGGGCGGCCATTATTTTCACATTTAAGCGTATTATATCGGATTCGATAGCATCGCGTAACGCCGACCGATAAAGTGGAAAACATACACTGACTCCACGACTATGAATCCATAATAGGTACAATTATTTACGCATTAAGTATTTCGCCGATGCATGAGCGCAACGGGAAGTCACTGCGAGGGTTGAAAATGTACGCCAGGGATCTACATGATTCTTGAGTAACAGCCCCATGTTACCCCTTGGTGCATGCCCCGATTACCATAATCTGGGAAAGATCGTATCATTGAATTTTTGCCACGCGATATATTACTATTCTGCTGTAAATCCGTTTCACGCGCACTTATAGAAAAAAAATTGTAAAATTATTAACATTTTTTTTTTCTTTACTAAACTTTGGAAAATTTGTATACTTTATTTTTAATTCGGTCCTTGATCCAATATGACCGATAAAATCTCTGTTGTATTATCGGATCGTCGTAACGTCGGGTTGGTAGCACTGAGCAAACCAAAAAATTGTTCCCTTGCGAGTGTGGATGGTAAATTAAAGCTTTTTCGATGTGTCTACAATGTCTAGTTGGCAGCCCAACTGTTTTGGCAGTCACTGTTTCACGACTGTACGTATTTGTATTTGCACGATCATTTCCCTTTGTATCTGGGTACTCACGAAATAGATACGCCGCCATTAACACATCGACAAGCCACCCCCTGGCGAACGAATGTAACGCGAGAGGTAGCTGGGTAGCTACGTAGGTACGTAGGTAGGTAGGTAGGTAGGTAGGTAGGTAGGTATCGCGGCGTACCGAATAGCCACCATAAAAATCCACATCGTTCCACCCGATAAATTGGTTCATGCATCAAACTAAATTAACGTCGGGGCTTGCGCGGACAATTAACGATTTTCTATAGTTTATAGACGCCAAGGGGTTTTCGTTTAGTGGCCATAAATTTACCAATATATTTTACTTCCGAGCGTGTGCTGATGGTTAAACTGTAGTGCGGCGCATTGCCGTGTGCTTTTGGACGAAGCTTGCACTTCCGGGTCAGGAGGTCATGTTTGACGATATTAATAGGAGATACGTTTAACTTTTATTACCCATAAATAATAATCGGCATTATAATTTGCAGCGTTAATTTATTAGGTTTACGTCATTTAAGTTTTCCACCCCTTTGCTACCGGGTGGTATCGCCGTAATAAATTTCTCGTTATACCCCATTATAACCCATGCGACGACAGGGTTCGCGCTGTTGGACTCTACTGCGAAATGTGTTATACGTGGTAAATGTGAGGCTGTGACGTAATATAGTACAGGGCTGGGTCAGGTCAGGTTATCCGTGTTAAGTTGGGTAAATAGGTTGTCAGGTGGAATAGGCACATTGTACTCTTTAGTCTTCGAAAATATCTGCGTGAAAAGCGTCGATTCGCGAATTGAACCGGTATCTCTTTATTTGATGGTTATTCTTTCACGGATGACTGACACGTTACGTTACGTCTAAATTTTTACGAGGACGTGAATATTTTAATAATTCTAAAATGTCAACCTGCCTCTGTCTGCTTTTTGCGGCGTCGGTCGCAACGACCATTACGTTGCTTTAAACGTTTCATCAAATTCTCGTTATATCACGTGACTCATGAATCGTCCTAATGACGACAGACCTTGTCAAACGAAGTTTTAATAAATTTTTTGAAACTTTCATTTCATGTATTTCGTTGTCTGTTTTTTGACAATTTCACGTTTTCGTTACTACAGTTTACTCGGGTACACTATTCAAGGTCTGCCGATAGAAAGTAAAGGGATAAAAATTGTAATGTATTTTTTTTTCTTGACTCGACACCCATAACGAAAAATCCGAGAGCGAACTGTCTTTGAGAACCAACCTACGTTACCTTCGACCGTCCACTCTTCGCTCATGCATCCGCGAGCCAGGCGGGCGCCAGTCAATTATTTTTTCACTGGGAACTGACGAGCCTGTATGAACTGGGAGTTGGGGTGGAACAGGCCCAACTCCACCGAAACGAGAGCTCTGACGGACCATATCAGATATTGTGATAACTTAACGGATTCTGTCGATTTTTGGGGTAAGATCGAGAAACGCAACCGTAGGTGCTGATCTTTGGGGTCGCGTAAAATCAGCAAACGCAACTGGATGCACGAACGGGAGCGGACGATTACGGAAATGCACGGCCGCTCAGGCTGCTATGTTGAGCTAGAGAGGGTCGGGTTAAGCGTCAGGCAAATAGTGCCGGAAACAGGGAGCAATTGATCGAGAACGTAGCAGAACGAATCGGAGCTATCAAATCGAAATCCCTTCATCAATTAATAAATTGGGAGTACTCACCAGAGCTGGTGCAGCTGATCCGTGAAGGCCGAGAACTGCATCCCGGGGGCACTCAGGTGGACACTGCACTATAGCACAACACTGCACTTACGAACACACGCGGAAACCGATAGGATTTTCTGGATATAGCGAGAGCAACGCGAGAACTACACGAGCGAGAACTTGCTATACCGCATCGAAACATGACTAGAAAAACTATCAACAAATAGCACGGGCACGCGAGGCAGCTCGTGACACCTCGGTCGGTGCCCCGAGACAGACTGCTTTGACTATATCCAAATTCGAGAACTAATCATTCTGATCATCTGATTGGTCGAGATTCTTATAGCCGATAACTCTTCCATCTCCCTCGATTCGTCCCTTTAAACCAAATCGAGAGCGTTCCTTAGCGAATCGGTACGTAACTTTTGGAGATCCTCCACGGCCGCTTCCCCAGGTCATCGAGCGACATCTGGGCACCACGTCCTCAACTCGGGTCAGGGGGTTCCTCCTCTGCCTGGAACCGTATCAAAACTATCTCCGCCCGCTCTACAGCCCTTTGCCCATCTCTAGCGGGGCGCCGGTATCTCACCCGGGCTTCTGCCGGTCCATTGAGACGTCTCCGTCGGGTACTCTCCTCTGCCGGGCAACTCGGTACGTCGAGACTATCTCCCCACGGCAGATTCGAGCACCTCGACCTCAACTAAACCATAACGAAATCTTACGAGAGCATTGGCATAACTATACGAATCAACCCGAGAGCGTAGCTTCTGAGCAGGGTGGCGACCCGAAGGGAACCAGAAATCGAGAACGTTATCTCTAACGGCAGCCGGAGTCGCCTTGTGACCATGAATCGAAAAATCACGTCACAAAAAGTATTAAAACCTGCGACAAAAAAAGCGCAACTAAAGAAAACGGACAATAGCTGGCTTCGTAAGTGACAGTTAGGTACGTCGTATGCAAGTGCGGAATAGGCAGAAAAATACATGGTATAAACGTAGCACGGACGATGCAGGATTAAAAGAGGGTGCAAACAGTAAAAAAAAGTCCTATAGACAAAGGAAAGAATAAAAGAAACCGGACCATAACTTATATTTATACAGGTACACAGGGTATGCGTTGGAATATTACTGGATATACTATGAAAAAAGCGTATTGAACCAGAAATGTCGCTTTATTCTTTTTCTATTTTTTTTTCAAATTCCCTCTCCTCTCACGCTTTCTTCTCACTCGATATTACACTGCAAAACCCAAACCCTCGTATACTTTTGCAGTATGTCGGTGCCTTTTAGCTTCGCGTGACAATGCCGATACCGGTGAATCCGATACACTCCCGAACAATCTATATCCCCAGCATTGTAATCCAAGCGTCATTGTTCTTCGAAAATACGATTTTCACGTATGACACGCGGCATGTTAAAATTGCATCTACAATAATATCCCCGAGTGTTAAAAAGGACTACCCCTCTTTTTTCCCCAAATAATTTTTTTTTTTCTAAACGTTCTTTCCTCGAAAATATCATGGGTATAGATTTAATTAATTATTTTACTTTGTCCTCGAGCCCGGTACATTACATAATCTTTACTGTATTTTATAATTTATATATGTATAATTATCAGTACCGATTCGAACTGTAATCCGTGACCATAGTATCAAGTTCCGGTCTCGTGTATCATTCACGTGCAATGAACGACCATAATTCTCGTGAACGTCATTCCCGACAAGTACTACATGTTTCATTGAATCGATCTTGAAGTGACGTCACACAGGTATTACCTTCGACGTCCCTTTGAATAATTGAAGCGCAAATCCCCGGAGCATCCCTCGTTTCTTATGCATTGACGTAATACGAGACGTCGTGACGCTTTTGACGGAATAAGTATGTCCAGTTCGTGCTAGAACGTCGGATCACGAGACACCAATATATTCCACGTAAGACAAAGGAAAAAAGATGGCGCTGTATAGGGAATAAAAAATTTCGAAAAAAAAAATTGGCGACGGGTCGATGACCAATTACGTAAATTGTAAGGGACTAGGTGGATACCCATTAAAAACATGTTTTCGAGAGGCGACTGTACGAGGTAAAAATTAATTTTCTTTGCAGAAAAGCTAAACGACGCCCGGCGTCCCGACGACGTGCTCACGCGCTTTTTTTGGTAACCCGCCGCGGGCACGTCGCGAAAAGTGTTTCCGGACTGTCAACCGATTAATCTTATTAATTTGTTCCAGGGCGGCCGACCCGCTGGCTCCCCGCTCCTTGTGATTTATGTTACGTTTAATTAAACGTTACATAAAGACACTTTTAACGCTAGCCCATAGACCGGCGATCTGTATTCAACGATTTATGCTAATGGGGTTGAAGGAGGCATTAGCCGTGACAA
>NW_014332944.1:191407-224926 GCF_000341935.2 Cephus cinctus | reverse complement strand
TGGCGACGGTGATGCTCGTCGGCGCCAAAAGTGTTATCGTAAATTCTCTTGATATCATCATAATTTGTTGGCGCTGATATTTCATTTCGGATATTTCCTGTGTTGCGCACTGCATCGGACGAGGGAAGCAAAAATAGCTGAAATTTAATGATGACTCGTGAACCATCATGCAAATTGGATGTTTCGTACTGGGTTTGTAAATTGAGCGAAATTATACCATTCGGCGAAAATTATATCAGAATTAAATTAAACAATGAAATTTAAGATCGTCATATCTAGGGTGGAACTCGAAATTATTCCGACTGTATACGTCACTTGCGATACAATCGCAACCAAAATAGGTTGGCTGAACGTAACTGTTATTATACTAACTCTAGCTAAATTTGACTGAATCGTATTTTTGGGATATGAGAGGATGCGTCGAATTAGCCTAGTACGTATTGCGCTTATCCGTAATGATAATTCTTGGTTTTATTCTATACCTGATGGGATACGAAGAATTCCTTCGATCTGCTATGTTTAGGGATATGCTTCGTGGGTTTCGCCTTGTTTTCCATGGTTTATTCAGTTACGCTTCATGGTATCGTATTCAAAATGTAGATAAAGTTTACAATGTGATAGGAAAGAGGGATTGGTCGGGGGGGAAGTGGGGTATAAGGATATCCCTTGCGTGTTGGCTTTGCGATAAGGTCCCACGCTCAGCATAGTCAACTTGCACAGAGCGAATATAAAAGCAGTTTGGCAGAATTGCGTGGATGGTTCGTGGATCTTCAATTTGCAAAAAAAAGGGGGGGAAGTTGCGAGATGAGAATCGATCAGCCCTCTTTTCGCTAACCCCATTTTACGGTAACGGGATTGCCCAAATATCAGAGCCATCCTTGTCAAAAGTTTTCTCGCGACGTCAGGATGGCTTTCATCGTAGGGGTGGACCCGCCGTCCACCCCTGATACCTACCCCTGCAACCTTGTCTCTAAAGCGCCGGGTTCTTTCTTATTTTATTTTCAACCCTCGCTAATGATCCACGCGGACCATGTCGGGTGCCGGATACACGGTCGCAGGGTGTCCGCCGCTTTGTTCCGGTTCCTGAAAATTAGGGCACAATTACGACAGCCACGGTTCAGATAAGGGTGACATAGTGCAAACACGACCATACTTCAACCCCCTGTCAGCTAAGCTTAGCAACATAATGCTTGTAGTATAGCGCGAGAAAAGAAAAAAAAAAGAAATGAATTACGTGCTCGTTAATGTGAAAACATCCCCTGCGCCCTGTAATATTCCGGTTAACTGTAGAATCTAACCCCCTCCTGTGCCTCGTGTATGTAAAATCGCGACACGGTAGCCAAACTCAATGAAATACCGAAGTGAAGTCGAGAAGCTTTTCCTGACGATATTTTTTATCAGTACGTGACGCAAACTCCATCGTGCAAGCTTAGAGCTTTCTTTTTTACGTGAAAAGGTCTTAGAGGTGCCATCCCACTTTCTCTTGCAAGGGATGATATTGAATGAGAGCAAAAGTGGAAACGGTTGAAGGAAAGGCAGAAGCTTACTTCGAAGGGTGGATCCGATGTACACTCGAGCAAGCTTTTGAGCGAGCGATGCGTGCTTTCGAGGTTGTTTGTTGCGTAGCGAGGTGCGTGTTGTCCCGATGCCACGCTCCGTTTGCCAAGGGGGTATCAGCCAATGGGGAGTGCGTGCCGATGCTAGGGGTTGAGCGATTTAAACGTTCAATATTTCCCAGAAATATTATACGTGTTCATCCCTATCATCGTTGTGCGTTCGCCGTCACCCCAAGCACGAACGATAATTGTGTCCTCCGGAGAAGCCACCCTGTGTGAAATTCTACGAATTACTTGAGGGTAGTGTATTCTTACCCGTACGTATAATACGGATAAACAACATTAGTAGTCGTAAAAAAAAAAGAAGATCGAGATTGACGGAAGTTGATAGTTCAGAAATTTTTTTAAAAATGTACGATCGTCGAGATAAATTTGGATTTATTTTTTTTGTTAATTGTATATTTTCAAATTGTCTAGAAATCAATTTTTTTATATTTATAAAATCTTCTTATCGCGATCCTTATGATTTTACTGTACAAAGTCAGTATCTACTGTTTCGCTAAAACAGCTTCTCACCAGGGAGTTAAGATAAATCGTCTATAGCGGATTCTGAAATCTTCCGATCTAGGGGTGGTTTTATCCTGAAATCTCAACCCTCACGGCGAGCTCGGATTCTCCGTCTGGGAAGTGTGCAAACACACCTGCTACCCTTACTACTTCGCCCTTCGATCCCCGTTGAGATTTAGGAGAGCCTTTAACGCGCTTCCATTTTCAGGGGATTGTTTTATCTGTACTACCATTTTGCAAGCTCCACATTGTTTTCTACTGATGTAAAATATCGCGCGTCCCAAAAAAAAAGAACTGTAATACAATATAATCGAAAATACCCAAATTTCAAAATTTGTCGAAAAAATTATTTAAACCAGTATTTTCCGTTAGCTAAGGGTAGTCGATGCCTATAAAAAAAAAGGGACAAGAAAAAATTCACCACAGCGACCTTGGTGAAAGGGTGCCCGGTAGCGTGCCACCCCCGTGTACTGATAAACTCGAAGCTACGTCCGGATCGTAAACTAGCCACATTTCGCCAAGGTACTACAGTAAATTAGCGGGTCGTTTCTTTTTAATTATAATTAATGCGTCATTACTCAGCTCTCACAACATGCTCGTCCTTTTTCTCTATTTCCTTCCTCCCGGGCTCTGCCCTTACCACGTGCTTCAGACGAGTGCGAAACAATTGTCATTTATTTTTCGTGCCGATCCATTCACCAAAAGCTAAGAGCACTCGAGTACATTTTCCCGAAATAGAAAAAGGCATAATAAATTTCAATGTTTTTCCTCACCCAATTATATATATACTTTGTATCCTATCAAAATTAAAATTTACACTCAACAAAAAAATCGCCCTTAATTAACGTCACCGATCCCTATACCACCGAGTACCCCTTCAAGTGCATGTAGTATCCCACGTGTACGGATGATCACCTTAAGTTACAAAATCCGTTTTCACATTATTCTCATAGGCATAATGGGAATTTAAATCCATTGAAGTGTCCCATAGTGGCAGCGACAGGTATTGCCTACCCCTTCTAGCATGCGTGTCACGTATCACTTTCGAGCGTGGCCTGTGTAAACATACCTGTTTACGATAATATTCCGTAATGCTAACGAGACCCGTTATCACCTATCCGCGTTTACATCTCGTGTTAGGGAGCAACAATAATTTCTCATACTCTACGCTCCATTTCTTTTCGAAGTAAATTTGAAAGAAAAAACCAGTCCCAAGGAAGAGTTCTCGTAAAACTTCTTCGTATAAAATTCAGTAATATAGGAGAACCGTAGGGCATATACTACCATACACACCCCTGTTAACATACTCGAGGCACTGGGGCTGGGTACGTATACATATTGGGTAAATACTCCAGGATCATTTGTCGCATCCGAAGCGAAAACACCAAGGGGTTCTTTCCCATGTAAAATATACATATATACACATACAGATGTATCTATTTAGCGGGGTTGAAGTTTCAAGTCGTAATTTCAGTACCACCCTTATTCTCCGTAGGGGGTAACGCATATACACCGTACGTAGACTAAAATCCAAGGCACATAGATATACGTGTCTCGCAGCCTGAGCAGGTATTATATAGCGGGTGTCAAATAAATGTATAATACATAAATATATTCCTGCGAGTGGATAGAGGACAGGGGTAAAAATATAAAGAGAGGGATGAAAAAGAAATGGAAGCGGTACTGGCACGTTGTAGGTCTAAAGATAGCAGGTGCATTAGTCTAGGCCGTATGTATGAGCCCCCAGGAGAAATCATGAGGTCTTACCCTGACCCTACGCTTCGTGGCACTGCCGCTACCCGCGAGGGTAAGTGCCCCTAATAAATCCTAATACTAAATCACCCCCTATTACTCATATCTTCTACTGGTTTCGGTACGGGGTCTGGGTGCGTGGCGTCGCCATTCGCTTTGTACCCACCACCACTACCACCGACAGTGCTACCCCACAAACCCACCCCTGGCCACCTTTTCCAGGCGCCATTGCCCGTTCCTGTTTTTGGAATGCCTCTCGAGGTTATGTTTTATTAAATATTGATCGTCTTCCAGTGGAGCTCCGAGGATGAGATGGTATAAGAGGTAGCTAGGAGGCGGCCATTCTTCCTGTAGGAGAGACAAAAGAACGCCACCCCTTAGCCATCCCCTTTATATCGAGAGTCTCGTCCGGTGCCCGTAAAATGAACGGAATATCCCGAAGGAAGACATACTTCGGGATTACTGATTATAAAATAGTCTCGATTCATTTAAACCGGCGCCCGTCGCTTCTCTGGCCGTTTAAGTGTCTTGGTAATCGTATTGGGGTTGTAGATGCGAATTAAATTTTATATATTCTTTTTTATTCTTCGACTCTTCGGGGGGAAGGTTACCGGTTATGAAGTGCGTAACGATTGATTTTAACGGAAGTCATTTTTATGGTTTTCGTAAGGGTTGGGAAGAATTTGGAAAAAAAAAATTTTTTCTTTTATACATATGTGACTTTAATTTTGTAAACGCATAATCGTTACACGCAACCGTCCTGTTACTCTTGGCGACGTGTCCTGTACTCTACGATGTAGCTGGGGGTAGTTTTACGTCTACGTATACGGATACCCATTTCAATACTGTGACGAAACTTGTGCTTTTCACTGGCGCCACATGCTCGACGTGCTGGCGTGTTCTAGCTGCCCTTTTTACAGCGACTGCCAGACTCCGTGTCTGCCTACACCGGGATAATTATATATAATGCACGCCTTGCTTTCTGATATCCGCCATCAAAAAAGAGAAACAGTACCTGGTAGACGACGGCTTGAAAACGCGCCCATTCCTACCCTTCCTTTCCATTAGATTATGAAAAGTTTAATCGCAAATAGGAATTTCATGGAAACTCGACAAAGGGTATATATTCCAGCTGGTTGTTGCATATTTCACGTGACGCATTATTATATTTTATCCCGTCGCGCGACAGATTCATGGTGTTAATTGAGATGGCAAATGAAAATAATTAATAAAAATCAAAATCCTTTTTTTTGAATTTTTTTATAAGAACCTTTCATTAAAGTGAGTAGTCCGATTTTCGAAATATCCTCTCGTGAGGGTGGTCGTTAATAACTTGGCTGATTATAAGTGTTAGGGGTTGTTAAAGACTGTGAATTTATGAAATGTCTGTATATGCATATAGCAGCCGGTAGATAGCAATGTCCGACCGGTAACGTATCACATTCATCACTCGTTTCCATGTACCGACGGGCGTCCCGACGCCTAATTCCAGGAAGCATAGCTCGTAGAGTCGTATTTTCCGTTCAATTATCGTGATTATAAGATAATTGAACGGAAACGTGCCCGGGGTGGGTAAAGGGTGTAGGGGGTGTCTCGAATCGACGTCCACAACGTTAAAAACTCGGACTTCGCGAATTACCGGGTATACGAGTGGTAGGTACCTTGTGTATCGGGGTTAGCGTGATAGGGAACAATTGGAGTTGGTTCCTTGAGCAGCTTAGCCGGTTTCTCGAAACCAATTATTTGCTTTTGCCGAAATTAACTTTAAATTGGGAAGTCTAAGGGCGCACCAATCCGTCTATCGAAAACTTGGAGAAACAAGCTTAAGGGATGAAGGTAGTATTACCTACCTCTATTACGCTATTATTTACAACCGCGTTCGATTGCGGTTTATCGTTTATCGCGTCTCAAATTGCACGCCACTGCCGACCCCGGCTCTGGCTGCCCCTAACGAAGGCAACCACCTGAAATATCAAATTGGTGAATTTCCAGAAATTCGATTGGCAAGTACTGACGATTGGACTCGTTACTTATCGACCCTTAGAAAAATTTCTTTATACACCCTTATACTCGATTCCATGAATATATTATCCCGTGAAAATTATGCCTGTAGAAATAATCGTAAGATCGTTTTTACAAGTAGTCTCAAAGATTTCTTTCCTCGTACTTTGATATCTTCCCTACCGCATTCATCACCTTCTTACCCCACAAATCAATTTATTCTTCGCAGACCAATTACAGGACTTTTCAATTCACAATATTCCAATCGTCTTTCCATTCCACTTCCGCGGGTTGACGACACTCCAGTATCCGGCGCAAGGTCCTTTCCAATGGTTAAAGTCTACTTGAGAGTGAGGTAGGATCAAAGGCGATAAACTTTTTGAAGGTGGGTCGAGGGTTGGGATGCGAATGGGGGCGGTGTCTGATAGCGGGTGAAACTCATTGAATGTTTTCATCGAACTCTAAACGAGTTTTCCATGGGCATTTCAAGTTTCTCAAAGTGCCAACTGTCGTTGGCCTTAAGCACGGGGGGTGGTCACCCTCTGTGGCTTTGGTCGTATGTATAAAAATTGTGTCCTGTCGATCCCGTGATTTACTCTCGGCTTTAACCCCGCTTGCCACATGGACGGGAAATGTTAAAAAAAAAACACATGAGAGAAAAATCTAGCAATTATGGTGGCTGCTCTCGCAGATATCGGCCAGACAGAACCCGCAGGGTCGGTTATTTGCATACGGGGATGTGCGGCAAGCTTTAATGCCCATGCATCATGCATATTCAAATATGGCCCCCACGGTACAGTTGTACGTGGAAGCTAAATCCCAACACGTCTCGTCTTCTCTCTTATTGAAAATCAAAATTCACTCCAATTGCTTCGCGGCGAATACCTGTCCTACGTTTAACGTACGAAAACCAGTAAAACCGAGAGCCGAGCCGAGAGAGATATTTTGAAAAATAATTACCTGCGTTATATTTAAAAATTCCTTTGGACCATTCGTTCTCGACAACAATATACTTCCCTCAGGTTCCACGATACGATTTAACGACGTTCATTAGAACTTGATATTTTCCACCCCCAGGAGATCCAAATTAAAAGGATCTTATTAAACAGGAAACGTGGATGACTATAAGAATCAAAAATTTTGATATTGAGTACACAGTGAAAAAAAAAATCAAGAATAAGAGTATTGTTGAGAACGGATAATAAATGTGGGGGAGGTATGACAATTTTTCAAGAGCGACCCTTAATCGTATTAGGGGTGCTTTCAAGGGAAGGCAACCACCTTTGAAAACTGATTCGCTGTAAAAATGGAAAGCGAGGAGGTAATAAAAATTTCCAATTTTCTCTGGTTCGGCAATCATTTGGTTTTTCTCAGCTCGCGACGACGCCCCAATGGGGACGAAGGGTCTGCACTTGAATAGAGGGGGTGTCGTCTATCGGGCAAAGGACGAGGAAGGGGGTGAAGTAAAAGCGGACTCGGGTCCGTGAGCAGACAGTTTAGCCAACTTTCAGATTTACACCCTGCAGTTCGTTCACGGGCCGCCTGTTTCGAGGGACCTTGCGCTTCGTTTAGGTCTCCAGGGGTTGTACGAGAGGGGGTGGTACCTTGCTATACAATGAGCGCTTAGACGTCTACGTCCACATGTAGACTCTCACTACTGCTTTCCCGGGTATTAAACACACGGATAATGGCATCCACTCACCAACACCGAACCACGAACAGAATCCGCACACCTCCCGAAACCTAGGATTTGTGTGAGGGTTGTTATATAGGGGTTGCTTTGTGGAGACTAACGTCAAGCTCTGTCCTTCCCTTCTTCTAGTCCGCCATCTTTGTTCTCCATTTCCCTCTTGTACCACGTCCCAGAATCTTCCGTCTTACCTTCTCGAGCTACCCAGTCTTTGCTCATAATCGGAACCGAAGCTTTCAGATTCACCGCTTAAAGCACCGAGATCGATATTCCTTGCGAAAGCTCTGCACCTCCTAGCCAATAGTCTGTCTAGGTTAAGCAGATCTCTACTTACCGATCCCTGTCTCAGTGTGAATTTACGTTAGTCTCTGTTAAACGTTCGAGAATTAATCTGAACCGTGTCTAGACGCTGAACTCGGTCGGTAAAGTAGAGTACTTTGGTATAAATCATATTTGATGAAATAGAAGACATAAAGAGAAAAGAGTGCAAGAAAATAAGTACTATGATTTAAATATATATTTAACGTTCGTCTCTGTAGCTCCCTCCTTAATAAAGGTGTCCAATATACTTATCACCCTAGCTTGAATAAGGGTGCTGCGTCAAAGAAATGTAAGCAGCTTATTTATTTGACTCGTTTGATAAATACCGGCAATTAAGAAGGTGGAAGTGTGCGTGGCGCATTCGAGAGCATTGCCTGAGGGGGTTGCAGAGTGAGTGGTGGATTGAGAGGTTGGAGGGGGGGGCGGAGGGGGTAAGACTGCAAACGGTGGAGAATCTTGGGGAGTTAGTCAAGTGCGACCAAGAGGGATGGAGGATAGCGATGATACAAGAGAGAGAGAAAGAGAGAACTTGTAGCAGAGAGAGAATGAAAATGGGCTGGCAGGAAGTAAGCGGTCTTCGTGTTCTTATCTGCAAGTTCCAATACCAGTTGAACCCCAGTTTTCCGTTCGTGGACCCTCGCGTTGCGTCTTAATGCAATAAATGATCTCATTTCAGTGATAACTGTCTTGATATATCGCGGGAGCGCGAGGGTTTGACCTAGGAAAGACTAAGGGGTGATTTCTGGCCAGAAGTTCCTGCGCGAAGAAGATGAGCGCAATCATCCGACACTACCCGATAAGGCGTTAACCGTGATATCTCAACATGTAGAACAAGAAATATCCAATCCCTTATTCGACCTCTCGCCCCCGCAGTCCGTTTATACTTCATTCAGCTCCACTCGCGCGTGATTTCTCAGTACCCAAAATCCCCTTTAATAAAGATAACAAATCTAGCACCCCGAAAAAAAAAACAAAAAATACATAACCTTTTGATCCTTTCGCCTGAAGATCGTCACAAAGTCCTAATTTGATAACAGCCACTGAGAAATTAATTACAACCCTTTCTTTTAACTCCTTTCCTTCTCTGTCCTAATTAATGACACCCTTAATAAATTTTTATTAATTTTTTCCATCGTAGACTACGATATCAAAGAATATTTAATACTTAGCCGAGTCTACGTTGAAATCAGCAGGGTGCACACAACGTGTTCAGCACCAGGGCCGTATATCAGTAGGTGAATGGTACGGTGGCCCGGGACGAGGTTTAACGACTCCCACTAGGGCTGCCAGTTACCACGGTCCGATACCTACCCTCTCGACCTGTCTGTCCCGGAATAAAGATGGCTGGGGTATGCAGGGAACATCCATGGGGGTATCCTCATGGGGTCTACGGAAGGGTACGGCTCGGATACGTTGGTAGTACTAACGTATGTATATGGCCAGAAGCTGGAGTGGTACTGGTTACGTAGTAGCGTTGTAACGTTCAACTAGAAAATGTTAGAACGTAGGGACATCGCCAAGAGAATTCTACCTTAGGCAGATGCGAATTTTATAGCCTCTACCTGATAAATCCTGTAGCTCTTATACTCCCTATTATTCTCTGGACCTATACCCTTTACATTGTGATTCGACAAAGCTCGTGATCCCGACCTCCCTCGAACCTGCGTAAACGACCAATGAGATTGCTTGATAAAATTTCCAAAAATCGGAGGGCCCATATTTTTTTTTCGTCCCACGTAATGGTGACCTTTTTGAATTTTTTTTTGGGGGTACACCATACGAAGAGTCCACCGTGAGCCTCGGCTGATAAGACTTAATCTTGATATATCGGTTAGCGTATTAAAAGCCAAAAGGGCATACATATTCACGGACCTGTTTACGTTTATCTGATTGGACGACATGCTGGTAGGGAATCTTAACGCGCCATGTAAACCTGCCAGAAGGTTGATGGATTGTTTTGCGGAAAGGAGGTTACGTGGCAGTTGGCGTTTTCTGTGGCGGCTCTCGATGCCTGGGGAGGTAAATTTGAATTTAATTAGGGGTTAAATTACTATTTATTTGGATGAAAGTAGAAAGGGTCTTTCTTCCTCTTTCTTTCTATATCGCGCCGCCTTTACAGTCTGGTTAACGTGCCGTCTAAACGGTATTAGCACGGACACGAAATTTCCGCGGTGCCAGTTAGTATACGCGTTGTATGCTAAAGCAGTGCGTTCGGGTATAGTGTGATGGCGCCACTATACGTTGGAATACTATTTCCTCGTTAATGAGGAAATCCGCTCGTTGTACGAGATTGCTCGTTGACCTATTAATACCAACCTCGCTACGAATTTTATCCCCCAAAATTCCCCTAAACTGTACGACCCTTGTTTGCCATTATGTATTTCTGAAATTCGCCTTGACTCGCACGCCTGTTCAATTTTTTTTTTGGTTTTATTAAAAATTTTAATTATTACTTACTATGTCTGTCCATTTCTATGCCACTTGACGTCATAAGTTAACGACAGTAAAATGTCCACTTTGATCATTGTTTTTTTTTTTACATTTTTTATGAATTTTCAATGCATCTATCCATCTCGCGAATCCCATATGATTCATTTCTTTATGTAAATATCTGCTAGCTCTCTGCAATAGTTGGCTTTGTGCTTGGTAATATCAGAGAAAAAAATAATGGCGTCATTGTTATGTGATCCTGCTTTCGAAACAGAAATCCCACGAGTGCCGGAGCATTAGTTACAATTTGTGTGCCAGCTTACCTCTTTGTACATGCATTGCTTTCAAACATGTTCGAACAAAAAATAAAGAAGGTAATGGAAGTCTTTTCTCCTGACGTCATGTATAACAGTTTCGTTGAAAATTTCACAAGGTTTACAGATAAAATTTCAAGGGAAAAGTATAAAGGGAAATAGACATTTAACGAAAATGGATAAGGTCGCAAGAAGAATCCAAGATGGTTGAATTCGCCTCGTACCATCACACCGACCATTCTAGGCGTCCCTTTTCAACGCAATTTGCCCGTTAATAGAGGTAGCATGACCTCATCATGTGAGATCCGTTTGGAAAGGCAAGAAAAAAAAAAAGAAATATCATCAGCCTCTACGGCTTCCACTACGTTCAATTTTATTACTTTTAATATCCAAGTTTATCTCAATATTAAAGAATATTTATATAATTTTTTACGTAAAAAAAATGTTTTAGAGCATACATTTTCCAAAGGATGAATTTCAAAATCCAAAGAAACCAAATTAAACAGGTCTTCCAAATTGTTGTTAACGGTAAGACAAAAAACGTGTTATAAATTGTAACCGTAAGACAAGTATAATTCTCATTGATTCACACCCACTCGCGAATCTGTCTATTAGGATGAGACATGAAAAGCTTCACGAATTTTCCGTTAGAGTAAATTATCCTTGTTAGAAACCGCACGCGATCTCAATTAGTAGTAGCCACAGTGGTAGTAGTAGCAGCAGTAACAGTAGTAGTAGAACTAGAATCGATCTGTTAGTCGTGTCACGTTCGAAGACAGAGTGAAAGACTGATCAAGATAGACAGATAAATTTAGGGAAAACATAGTCCAATGTCCATCAATACAATATAAATTAATAAAACATTGTACAGATTGACAGTAAACAAAAAAAGTGTCAAAAATCGAAAAAGCCAATGACGCAAGTAAAAATTCGGAGACTCGTGAAGGCTAACAATATAAATTTAAAAAAAGTAAATGAATTCCAAAAAGTTCTCATATTATCCACGAACCACGCGAAATTTATGTTAATAGTAAACTCGAGGTGTATAAAGAAAAAAATTGTGTTTCACAAAAAAAAAATTGTATATCTCCAGTTAGATATTCAGCTAACTATGCATGCATCATTTTCAAGAGTGAGCATGTGAATTTATGTGTTTTGATATTCTCGCTTGCTTTCGGGTTATATCTTGAATATATTAAAGGATCCAAACGGGCGGCCGTCGAGTCATGGCGAGGGGTGGCGAGGGGTGCAAAGGCCCGGGCGTTGCGAACGGCTGCTGTACCCTAATAAATTTGAGCTTCTGATCCCATAAAAATGCATTGGATTCGCGCTCGAAAGAGATTCCTAAGAAAATAAAGCCGGCCAAAGGCAATGCATACCCAATTCACGTGATAGTAGTCGGTCCCGTTTCAAGCTGTAGTAGTATACAGCCAACCATACAAGTACAGAAACATCGGTACCGTACCGGAAACGGAAGTGCCTGTAACCGATGAATGTGCGTATATGCAGAGACTTTGGGAACCACGAAAACCGCCCTGAAAAACCATTACCCATAGTCCCCATAAGTCTTTCATGAAACGGAAAGCAACCGGTGGATTTTTATTTCAATTCCCGATGCAATATATTATTTGTAAAGCCCCTCCAGTTTCCGGTTCTGTACAATCTCTTGCGAGAGAACTTTCATAGCTGTTCGTGAAGGTTTTTACCAAAAAAAAAGGAAAAAAAATCTAAAGGGTGGCCGGGGCACCGCAAACATTTCTATACATCTGTAACGACGCGCATAACCTTTACTGCGATTGCCATTTGCCCTTCGACCTGGAAGTTTGCCTCCTGCAACTATTCAATTTATTTTTCGCGTTACGCGTACGAAATGTAGACATTTTTCATAAGTAATTTAGAATAATTTTTTTTTATCAATACGCATGAGTTAAGCTTGGAAAAACGGTTAATTAATATCGTTCAGGTAAAATTGATCCATTCCCATATCAAGGATTCCTGCCCTCAAATTCTATCAATCCCCCAATCAATGCTAAGGTGTAAAGGGGTTTTTATTTTCCTAGTTGTTATGGGAACATTACCGCTCGCGCGTCACAAGCAGCAGAGACCTCCCACAGACCAGTGCAGAACAAACTCCTTGCTCAGCTATTACCTACGTCGAACAGAGAATCATAGGCATGTTACGTAGTTGTAGTCCCAGGCCGAGAGGACCTACGCAATATTGCATAGGATGTGACACATGAGCTATCAGGCACCCGACGTTGTTCGACGTTGATAACTCAGCCTGAACTGAACTCTGGTGAAGGTCCGGTGTCAATACTGCATGGCGTATATACAGCAAGAGAGCCACTATGAGAAAGGGATGTCAGAGATGAACACGGTGATGCTGGAGCTACGCCGGTGCCTTATGGATGGGGCTTGGCCACCGGAGCCCGAGATTGAATTATCCAGGATGGGGCTTGACCTCCGATCGCTAGTCCAGGGAGAAACCCCATTAAGGGAAGACACTCACTAATCACGATCATGATATAAGCGGGGAATCTGGTCTTCCTGAACAATATTGCCACGAAGAAGAAAACAACGTCGTTTCATTGAGAATCCAGGCATTGTCTTAAATCATCTCAATGGCTTCCCCCCCTATGGAAGTTATTGGCTTGCCTCAGGACGAACTTTGATCCCTCTGCAATATTTCCACTGTGGACCAAATGTTATGTGACCTAAAATTTGGGACCCATGATTAGAATTTTGGTCGGATACATATTATGGTCTTCATCTTGAAGTTAGCACCGTTTGAGTGAATTTGGGTTGGGTCAATGTTTTGATGATCTCTTCAGTTTTAGGGGCTACTTCCCAAAGTGACTTCTGTAGCTAAATCTTGTCTGTATTTCCCGCAAACACTCCACAGAGCATGCAGACAGATGCCACATATTGTGCACCAGTTGGCCAGGATCGTTCGTGGCGGCACTCGATCGTTGGGGTTGCACCACAGATGTGTTGGAAGCCGCACGTCCTCGTACCGCGACCACGCGATTCTCTATCGCTATACCTGGAGCAACGTGCTCTGGGTTGGTTAGCTATTCGTGGTTTTGACAAGGTCGAGAGTACCTGCTGTCCGACTTGATGGGAAATTTGATTTCGGAACCGCACGGTCGAGAGATCCCTGGGGGCGACAGAGACGTAGAAATGGTAAACAAAAAATCTTCTGATAGCAAGATCATAGAAGGGGGTGGAAAAAACGGCACTTTCAACGTAGTCACTTTTTATGGTACAAACCATGACATTTTTTCAAGCCATCTGGCTACTTTCTCTATGGCTATTATTCTGGTACAATCAACCCTATCTGCAAACGTCCTACGAATGCTGACATGGCTATGGGTGGAAGGGAATCCCTTTATCAGTCGCAGTAATGGAAACTACGTCGTCGATTCTATTTTCTCTCCCCTGGGTACTACGGACTTGCAAGAAGGGTTGGCCGAGAAGGTGGATAATATAGGGAAGGCATGCGCGCACAGCCCGGTACAATAATGGTTATTTATTAGGGCTAAATCAAATATGTTAGAGCGCCGCCCCAGCCACTGCGGACATGGACCAATATATATGATAATAGTGATAATAATTCCGGAAGCGACCACTTCACGAACTCAACGAGCCTTCTATTGCCAGCGTGAGAATACGAAAAAGGAAGCAATCGCGAGAACCAGCCCGCAGGGAGAAATCCCCTTTTCACGTATTAGAAGCTACCTTCGTGTTTATATATACAATGATATGTATATATCCCTAAAACGGATACCACCCGAGCGCGTTATTACATTATCATTGTATTTACATGGTAGGAAATTCACGATTTCAACTACAAAATCAATTCCTACCAAAATATCCAGACTTGATACATAGCTTAGCCGTCGGGTACCAACAGCGAAATTTTACTCGATTCCACATCCGGTCTAGGGAAATTTCGACTTCATCGAAATTCACCGACCTCAAATTACTCTGGCAGTCCTTACACTACATACCCACTGTGAAACTTCCCTAGGAGAACCGAACCAACAGCTATCGCTAGGAAGTTTGATCGAAATTAGGAAAAGCAATGTGATTGGTCGGTACCGTTGTGGGGGGTGAGGTGGGGAGGGGGAGTTATATGATTATATAGCTACCACATAGGAAAATTCAGTCTTGGAGTTAGTTCATGAAATTAGCCGTACCAACGTCAAGGAGACGGTAGCTAATCATAACTATTCGTACTGAAACGTAGATTTCTACCTTTACTTTAGAAAGGATGTTCTGTGAACGCAAGGGTTGAGGTTTCTCCTAGGGACTTATGCCACTCTGACACCCCATCCCTTGTCATGTAAACATGCCAGTGTAATAGCGGTCTGGTTACTACCGCTGGTTGGTATTGTGTGTGCATACTGATGTTTCATTAGCCGACTGTTCATACCTCTCGGACTGTCAATCAAGTCTCTCCGCCAGCGGCTACCCCGAGTACTACCAACCCACCCACCCCTTAACCAGGTCTACCAGGTCCTACAGTCTATAACGCTACAGCTCTTGTACCCCTGAATCGGCTCATAAGGGGATTACAATTATCCTATGTTTGATTACCCTTCTGCGCTTGCAATCTGCTTACCTATATTACCAACATACGTACATACACTCCCTAACAATGCCACTAGGGAATTTGTTAGTGAACAAGTCTGGCAGGCCCTTTTATCTCGTCGTAGCCAGTTAAGGGATTTAATTAAGCCGAAGTACTGCAAATAATTTTATTAAAAGTTGAGGGGGGGTGTATCTACTTTACAAAGATAAACGTGTACACATGCACAAGGGATGATGTCCTTCTGAGGGTTTTTAAGGGTTGATTTTGACTGGAAGAATATTTTATATGTCCTATCACGTATTCTTAAAGGCGCCAGGGTAAGGCATACATCCACACCCCTTCACGTAGAACGTGGTGGCGATGTAGGCTAGGGGTGGTTTTGTGCAGCGTGTGTGATTACGTTGGCAATTACTCCCACCCCTGGTAAAAAGAGAGAGAGAGAGGTCCACCCTTAGCCCCTGATTCAACGTCGGCCTCGCCCGACGGCGGAAGGGTTGTAACTCGTTATTAGCTAGGAACGTTGGGGGGTGATTACAGCCCCGAAGTAGATTCCCTACCGATGATAAACGCGAGTCTGATCCGATCGCGGACCTTTCTCTTCCTCTCTTTCTATCTTCCCTTTGCTCTCTGGGTATCTCTCATCCCTCCCAGCACCACCCCCAGAGCTCGTTCTCTTTCCTGTTATACGGAAATGGCACCATCTCGATTGCCGATCTCGAAGCAGCAACGAACCTTGATGAATGAATGCATAAACTTCGTTAACTTTTATGACCATCACGTGTTTCCATGCTCACGATCTTATACTCGTAAGCCAAAATAAAATACCACCCTACCAAGAAATAATTGCAGTATGAAAAATCAAGCCTAGAAATTTCCAAAATTAATTGTAACTTTTTACTTCGGTCGGTAGCCGTCGTTAATCGCAGCTCCGTCTCCTCGTTATGCCGCTACCATTCAGTGGCAGCACTAGTAACAGCAGCAGTAGCCAGAAGCAGAAGCCATACGCGTGGAATGAAAAGATAACGCAATTTATTTCAGGCTCTATTCATCCCTTCCGACGTTCCAGCATGGACGTCGAAGACTTCGTATTTTTTAAAAATCTAATCTCAGTCTCTGTTTCCCTTCACTATTATATCCAGGCAGAAGAAAATTTTTAATTCATCCGTGTCATAAACTAGTCCACATAGCTTAGTACGCTGAAATCTCCCATATTTTACGACTCTCCAGACGGAGTGAATGGAGAGAAAAAATAATTTACCATTTTGGACTGAATTCAATTGGTATCTACTTACTTAGCTACTACAATCATCCTTTATTTTATCATAGAGCAACACGAACAACAAATTTCTATAGAAAGTTCACGACCCGAATATCCTGTAAAGACCAAATTAACGTATCAGGTCATGCCACTAATCAGGAAACGGTACCACGAATAGGCGTCGCCAACAAGCCTATATAACAGAGACGCTTTGATGACGTATCGTCCATGTCATCAGGCGTCGTTCGGCGTCGTCGCAACCCTCTATATTATTTCACCCATACGGAAAGGTGTCGAAAGGAAAGGTGTTACCTATTACCCCTCACGTATAGCAAAGCAGTGGGTCCCTATTATCTTGATTAAAATATCCAATAATCGAATTCCTTCGATGCGAGAGGGTAGGCTATAGGTGCCTACATGATATGGGAGTGAGGGATTGCTCAAATGAGGGTTGAACCAAGAAGAGTTGATTAATGAGAAGGGAGTGACGCGGCGGTACGCCGCGCGCCTGCCGCGGCTTTGCCCCATTTCATCTCTGCTCTCTCCTTTACTTCTTTCTCTCTCTCTCTCACACACACACACTCACGCATATGTGTTCTCTCTCTTCCGTTACTCCTTTTTAAAACCTCCTTCCTCTTTAGTCCTTACCCTTTGACCCTCTTAAATCCATTGCTATCAAATCCATCCTTCGTCTATTTCATTCTACACTGTTTCTCTGTGTCTATGGTTTTTCCGCAGTTTCCTACAATTTTTTCTACATAATATTTCATACCTTCCCATCTTTCCTTCCTGGACCGATCTCACTCTCTCACCTTCTCAAAACCAACCACCCGCTTTCGTCAGTTTGTTACATACGCAAACGGGTTGGAAACTTTCTGTTATCCACGCATGGTCAAACTCAGCCGATGTTCTCTAACCTTCTCTCCATCCATAACCCAGAAAAATGTAGTTGTCCCAGTGTTTCCGGAATATTCGCCAATGGAAATTAAAAAATTTAACCCACTACTTGCTGTGAACCATTATGGTTCTTTCGAGTGAATAAAATGCGCTGTAAAATATTTTTTTTTAATTTTTAAAATTCCGATGATACTCCATTTTTCAAGTTTCAGTCACTACAGGGTGATTTTTCGAAAATTAATGGATTCATGGAAAACGTCAAATTATTTTCTACAAACCACAGAGTAATTCCAGATAAAAGCTTTGGGACTGTAAAATAAGAGTCTGTAAATTCTATGCTAGCGGTTAGCGAGGGTTGCTAAAATATCCCAACCGAACTCTTTCTTGAGGAAGGTCCGTTTCACGAGAAAGGAATTTCCTACGCAGTAGTGAAACTAGATAAAAGGTATTAGGAACGTGCAGCTTGGGTTTCCCACGACTATCGGTCGTCCCGACCGAAAAGGGATAGTGAATCGTTACCCAGGTTACCGCAGTTTTAGGCCCAAACACTCTTGATGTTCCCTTAGACCCTTCGGATCGTTTCTAAGGATGCGATGCCACTGCGGTTCAACGCTCACAATCAGACCATTCGTGTACAGCAAGTAAAATTTAGTGCCTGTGAATTTAACAAGACCTGCCAAAAAATGTAACACTTTATTAACAGTGTTCGACACCCAACCTACCCAAATCTAAAAGGCAGTAACAAAGTTTTTAGGGGTTGTACAAATCTTAGTCTTAATTTTTCAATGACTTTTTCTTCCAAAATTTTACAACTTTGAAACGATAATTTTAGGAAACGGATACCACAATCATAATTCTGATGTATGTACTAAGGCGCGCCTATGCGTATGGACGTTTGTTCAACCTTTTCCACAGGGTTGTGCAGTGACGCAATGGGGCTTAAAAGATTAAAATAATAATAACGTAGGGAATTGGACACGGCCCGAGGTAGAACCCTTGTAATCTTTAACGGCCATATGCCGGCGTGGCTGGAGCGAAGCCAGCCGAATGTTAAAAATGATCGTACAGGCTAATCTGGCGTCGTGCGCCCAGAGGGGATTTATTCAATTGTGAACGACCAATGATGCCGATTCGAATCAATTTCGCGTGCACGTGTCCTCGAATATTTTTTACGATAAGATAACGCAGTTCGAATATTAAAAGAGAAATGAACGGAATGAGTTCATATACGGTACCAAAGATTTTTTTATAGTCCGTCATGTAAATACGATGTTTAGATTGAATTGGATTTTTTTCGTTTTTTTTTTTTTTTTTTTTTTTTTTTTTTTTTTTTTTTTTTTTTTTTTTTTTTTGTAAAATTGTTACTTATTTACATAAGTAAAATTGGCCTCGAGAGGTCTGGTATTTCAATTCTTATAATTTATTTTATAGCTTTACTATTGACTATTAATGTTGTACTATATGTATAAATCACTTTTGCTTTATATACAATATATTGTAACGTAATCTTTTTCTTAACTCGATGCCGATGCGAAAAATCCGAGAACGAACTATTTTCGAGAACCAACCTACGTTACCTTCGGCCGTCCACCCTTCGCTCATGCATCCGCGAGCCAGGCGGGCGCCAGTCAATTCTTTTTTCACCGGGAACTGACGAGCCTGTATGAACTGGGAGTTGGGGTGGAACAGGCCCAACTCCACCGAAACGAGAGCTCTGACGGACCATATCAGATATTGTGATAACTTAACGGATTCTGTCGATTTTTGGGGTAAGATCGAGAAACGCAACCGTAGGTGCTGATCTTTGGGGTCGCGTAAAATCAGCAAACGCAACTGGATGCACGAACGGGAGCGGACGATTACGGAAATGCACGGCCGCTCAGGCTGCTATGTTGAGCTAGAGAGGGTCGGGTTAAGCGTCAGGCAAATAGTGCCGGAAACAGGGAGCAATTGATCGAGAACGTAGCAGAACGAATCGGAGCTATCAAATCGAAATCCCTTCACCAATTAATAAATTGGGAGTACTCACCAGAGCTGGTGCAGCTGATCCGTGAAGGCCGAGAACTGCATCCCGGGGGCACTCAGGTGGACACTGCACTATAGCACAACACTGCACTTCCGAACACACGCGGAAACCGATAGGATTTTCTGGATGTAGCGAGAGCAACGCGAGAACTACACGAGCGAGAACTTGCTATACCGCATCGAAACATGACTAGAAAAACTATCAACAAATAGCACGGGCACGCGAGGCAGCTCGTGACACCTCGGTCGGTGCCCCGAGACAGACTGCTTTGACAATATCCGAATTCGAGAACTAATCATTCTGATTGGTCGGGATCCTTATAGTCGATAACTCTTCGATTTCTCACGAGTCGTCTCGTTAAAACAAGTCGAGAGTGTTTCTTAGCGGATCGGTACGTAATCGGATACGGTACGGATCTCCGTCGGGTACTCTCCTCTGCCGGGCAACTCGGTACCGGAGTATCTGTATCGATAGCTGGAGTCGCCTTGTGACCGTGAATCGCAAAATCACGTAACAAAATATTAACATATATATAGCCTAACCTAACCTAAGATATGCGTTAGGTCAACTTAGTACAACACACACATATATATAATATATTGTATATGTATATGATATATGACACATTGTATATTAAAAAATTTCGAAACCGTAGGTCGTGAACCTGACGGCATTTCGAAAAGCCATTCGATGAGAGGAATAAAATTTATTAAAAAAAAAAGAAATCCAAACCCCGTGACCCAATCCAATTTAATATGCCATTGTTCCCCAGTCGTAATCCTTCTTCATTGTTTTTTTCCTTCTTCTCCTCTCACTTTATTTCCATTCTTGATTTACATTCGATATTCCCAGACTCTCCTTTCGATTTCGAATCCAACCAAACGACCCGCATCAAACGTGACTGTAAAAACACTTCTTCACAAGTATCATCTACTTTGTGTAGCGTGAATGAATTTAATGTAAATCAATGGAAGCATTCAAATTCCTTTTAAAGGTACTTCTTGATCCTTTTAGTTCACTTTGCGAAGAACCTTTCGTTATCGTCTATCGTAAGATTAACATTTTTATAACGTTACAATTCAAATGACGCAAATACCAAATCAGATGCACTAAACGCTTAGACGTTCAATGTAAACAGATTTTACCGGCGGGAACAATTATTTCCATTGTGTCGTAATAATTCGTATTATAGATTATGATATAGGTCAAAGGTCACGTGCTTTACCAATCGCCTTACATCTAGTGACCTATGACACCGTAGCAAATGATTTCAGATATTAAAATTCATGAATTGCTGATTTTATCATTTACCTCATCGAATCTTTATACTTGAAGTTTTTTTAAAAATATTAACAACATTAACGATAGTTGTCGAATTAATATTGTTCCATACCGATGATCATATTATATATATTATTAAATAATAATAATAATAATTCAGCTCTGTGACTCATGACATCAATAACTGTCATTATTTCCACCCTCTATATTTTTCGAGAATTTCAGCCACGTATACAATGTAACTGGATACGAAATGTATATGGATTCAATCAATCAAACTGTTATCATCCCTTAATAATGGCTGACTGCAGTACTTGAACATTGTAAAAAAAAAATGTGACGGTATCGAAAAAAAATTTGATTTTTCTGACGAACATAACAAAATTTCCCCTGAAATTTTGTCATATCGGATAAGAGAAAAAGTAGAAAAAAAAAAAGATAAATTCGGAGAACATATATGTAAAGTGCCGAGTGACGTGACCGAACGCCAAGTCTAAGAAGTAAATGGCGAAATGGGGCATCGCAATTTGTAGGAATGAAGGTCAATGCACAGAGGAGGAGTAAGGAAATAAATATTCAACGGGTCGTTAGAAAAATTCGTGTCGGCGGTACTTAATAAAAAAAAAAAAAAAGCAACGTCGTATCCGCGCAGTAGCTGACTACCTCAGTGGTGGTTTGTAGTTGACTAACGTTACGTGTGTTGCCGGGTAATTAAAACGCGAAATAATTGGAGCACATAATCTCAGAACTTCTCGACGATAGAAAATAATCACTGTGTATAAATATATATGTTACTTATTTCTCAATCACCGTGTACGTACGTTTTCCCGCACTCAATGCACACGCGTACTTATTGCTGAGTACTATTGCACTCGACCGTTTCCTCGTGACAAATCCGAACACTTGTCTCTAATTGTGGCATATTTATTCAATTACGTATAATTGCAAGAACACGAGTTACTGGGTAAAAGAGGAAAGAAAAAAAAATCTAAAGGGTAGTTATGGTTAAAAAAAAAATTTTAAAGAGTAAATTAAGGAATTTTTCATTTTTACTAATGTAAAATAAAAATTTCAAAAAGATTTTATTTAATGAAATTAAGTTAACAGTCATTAGGGTGCATTAGCATTAGCTCAGTCTCTTAATGGGCGACTACCCCAATTTAAATGGATGACTTCCGGTCGAAGGGTAGTTACTGCGTTATCTTATCATACTCAACGTTGTTCTGGTATATTTCATACGCAATGCATTTGTTTGCCTAGTGGGGACGTAAAGTAGTCAAAAAATTTTTTACCACTAACCAAAATTTGATGACGGTCGAAGGATAGTTACAGTATTATCTTATTGTACTGAACGTTGTTCTGGTATATTTCATACGCAATGTGTTTGATAGGTTAAAGGGTACGTAAAGTAGTCACCGAGTTTTTTACCACTGACCAAAATTTGGTGACTTATCCTATATTGGTACCTATGGTCACATACTGTATAAATCTCTTACGGTTAAGGTTATATCTGTACCGGGTATCTGGTGGCGTCCTGAAAGTTCTGACGGTCGCAGACCGAAGGTCCCACGAGCGGAAATGAAGTGAAATTCGTTGAGTCGATAAAAGCGTCCCAGTCTCGGTGATAACACTCGGCTAGACTAGACTAGACTTCAGCAGGGTTTTGGGGATGATGAAAGAGAGGGTGGAAAGTGCTTGAACAACTGCCTATGATAGCGTGCTGGCTCGTACGATGACTCAACAGATATAGAGTGACCTGAAAAACACGAAGGCAGAAGAAAAACACTAGAGAGAGAGAGAGAGAGAGAGAGAGAGAGAGAGAGAGAGAGAGAGAGAGAGAGAGAGACTTAAGGGTGAATTTATATTTGTGGTCTTAACATCGAACAGACAGTTGGAAACTAATAATAAAGCATTCAGAATGCCATAATTATATTTTAAGACACAAGAGAGAGAGAGAGAGAGAGAGAGAGAGAGAGAGAGAGAGAGAGAGAGAGAGAGAGAGACTTAAGGGTGAATTTATATTTGTGGTCTTAACATCGAACAGACAGTTGGAAACTAATAATAAAGCATTCAGAATGCCATAATTATATTTTTTTGGAAAATTATCAGGACATTATCAGGGATCAAATAATGTCACTGAAACAATAAAATTATATACTTAAAAAATTAAAGTCTTCTTGAATGTTACACAGTTCGTCTGTAACGGTGGGTACTGTATATTTGCACAAGCTACGAACAGATAGGTTAGGTTGGCTTCTCCTTATTCGCCTTTGATGTCTGACCGGGGTGTTCATTTTCGAGGATCTTGAGGATTTCAATAATTTTGAAAAGCTACTGCCAAGAGGGGGATGAAAGAAAGAGGAATTGGTTTCCTGGAAAAAAAAGTCAATATCCTCCTCGAAATTTTATGCCGTTCCGTTGGCTCTCCTGAATTCTCCGTATAAGAAAAACCACTTGGTGAACCTCGAGGGTGGAAGGGACGTATGATTTCTCAGCGAGAGGGCAAAGGTCGTCATTTCGAGTAAGTTGGGTATTAAAGTGATTTCGTCGTAGAGACTAAGAAACGCGAAGCGAAGAAGTAAGGATTGGCGAGTGAGCGAGAGAGAGAGAGAGAGAGAGAGAGGGTCAACAAATAAAAGGGAGCAGAAGGGAAGCTAAAGACGAAGTAAAAGGGATGAAGCGAAGGGTGGATTTGAAAATGCGAACCCCTTTCATTCGCCGTCATCCCCCTCCTGATACCATATAAAATATAGCATTGTTCGCGCTCTGTTAGTCTAGAGTGGAACGAGTATATTTAGAAGGGGTGGCTTTCTTTCATATGTTAAGCAGATCAGTGTCGAGCTTAAGGGTGGAAGGAGGTTTTTCTCGTGTAGGTGCCTGTAACCTACCCTCTTGGCCCTGCGGGCCTTGCAGTCCACCCTTGCGAATACACCGGGGCAGATTTAACGTTCCGCGAGAGGGAGAGGGAGGGGTGGTGGTGGCAGAGGGTGGAAAGGAAGTGACTAAAAGGGGGATGAAATACGTAAGGAAGTCAAAGAGAAAGAGAGATGGAAATACTCACTTCCTCCTGTAAAATACTCCACCCCTGTATTACCAACCCCCTCTAACTCAATTTTTATCCCCGGTTCTCGTGCATTTAACTTTTTTCCACTTTTTTTTCACATTTATATTTACATTTCACGCTCCGACTGTATTTTTGTCTGTAAATGCGACGCCGAGCGTTCAATCATAATGCCTGACTGTAAACTTGTCTTTAATCTCATTTCTCTTATTTATTCACAGAGCACGTACGAGAATTCAGCTGCGGGATGCTGTACTACAGGACACTGTACCTGGACAGTAAAAGGGATGTTCTGTACGTTGGAGCGATGTGAGTAAAATTTGGAAAAATATTTTTTTTAAACTTGTATGTTTTTTCAAGAAAATTTTTGGATTTCTACAATATTTTTTCAACCCTCCATCAGACTGGTCGCAAGCTCTTCCGTGGATACTCCTTTCATCCACTGTCTCCGGTACCAGTGTCAATCGATCCATAAATACCTGGACAGTCAATTCCTGAATCCCAGCACTTTGATGATTCGCAGGTGTACCACTTTCTCAAGACCCATGCCATGTGCGCTATATACACTTGCCTGCATTCCACAACTAGCACCCGCTAATTTACGTGTCTCCAGTCCTCTGCTTTGTTTCCCAGCCATAACCAGACCCTCTTCCCTTCTGGTTTGAGACAGAAGGACCAGTCGTGCTCCAAATCAACAAACGACGATACATACCCTTGTTTTTTTCACCATCTTGTACCAATATCCGATACAGTTAATTTTTACGCTGAAGTCACTTCAGTGCATTCTCATAGAAAAACCTGCCTCCTTTAGTGAGTAGCGTCGAGACTTCATCAGCATGTTCGCCGAAATCATTAAGACTTACAGCAAAGAACGTCGCGAACAACTGTCCTTTTAATGTCTTCTTTTAGAAAATAGTTTTTCTTTCGAGGAGGTAACCACTCGGCAGTATACTTACGAGCGCCCTCGACTCAAGTACTAAAATATATAAGAACGAACAGTAGTAAAGACTCGAAACGAAATAAGAACGACGAATGTTTGCTAAACGTTCGAATTTATAGCGAAGTAATAAAACTTTTATTGTTTCAACCCCACGAGACTTACAAGACAATTACCGCAAACCGTCCGAGCAACCTCAAATTTCAAGCTGACCCACTAAGCATACAGTGGTACCAACCCTTGCTAATTAAAATATCGAGCTCGTACAATGAATTCTAAAGTCTGGCGAAGTGTCTTTAAAGGGAACTGTCGAAAACAAAAATTGTCTCCCTTATTAAAAAGAGTAGTAAAAAATTTCGTAATAAATCACCGATCGCGCCATCGATGAAATCAGTCAAATTATGGTGGTTTGGGGGTGATTGTAAAAAAAAAAGCGTATAAAATGTCACAAACGATCTTTGTGTAACAAATGATTGACGTCCCATTATGCTACACTTTTTTATATCCAACCTGAACCTTCATCCGCAAATGAGGGTTAGGGGTGGGTTTGTATTTTATACTTCCCTGCTCGCGTTACGAAATGGCTTTCTCAAGAGGGTAGGATACGTTGCTTCCACGGCATTGTATGGTACAAGGGACGTACCACGACGTGGCATCATTACTGGCAAAGTATTATTTCTTAATTCAATTTCCCTCCCTTCCGTCTCGAACTACCCCTATCCGAGACTAGTACCCATCGTCCTGTCTAACTCCCCGTGGCCGCCTTTGTGCGACTCTCTCTCCTTAATTTGGTAAATGCCAACAAAATGCTACAGCCTGGGTAATAGTGAAAGAGAGTATATACATGGGTGGATGGGTGGGTGGCGGGGTGGGTATGACAGAGTAAAATAAGGGTGGGTAGGTAAGACGAAAAAAGGTGGCGCTTTCTGAATAGCCTACCAAGTTGAGAAAGAAAGCAGGACATCTTCAGGCAGAAAATACTCTGGGACACGGAACCGGGCTCTTGGATGAATCAGCGCTAGATTACATTTCTCGTTGAAAAGGGACTCCTCTTTCCGGCGCGAAAGATAAAAATTTCACTCGATACGCATTACCGACCCTCGAGACAACGTTATCAGGAGTCGCTCAAGCGGAAAGGGCGAAATCGTCGAAGCCCTACGCCCGCCACGCTTTAACGATTTATATCAGGGCCGTTAAGAACGCTTGTCGTCGTTTAATATTTGTTCGCAAGACTGCTTCGTTTCTTTTACATTTTCTTTTTCACGGTAAAAATTTCGACCGAATTTCGCAATTTTAAAAAAGATTCCAAATTAAGAAATCGGGGATGAATTTTTTATATTTTGCGTTTTTTTTTTTGAAATTTCTTAAGGTATCGAGGAGTAACTTTTTTTATAAAGTGCTAAAGAAACTAAAAGCAATAAGACTTCTGGTAAGACTGTCAAATTAAGAGTTATCCTAAATAGGATGTAATTGACGATTCAATGAGATCGTGAGACAGAAAAAAAAATAAGAAAAACTAAATGACATAATTAGGTACGTTACTAATGTACAGTACACTGTTGAAATAGTATAGTCTGTTCCAATAAACTCAAATTTTGAAACTATACCGTATAATTGTTCGTTACCTCCTTTCATTGGTCTGTCTTAATATCCAATTTAAATCGTCGACATTTAGTACTGACAGTTTGCTCGTTAATTAGAAACGAACCGTATTCGCTAATTGCTGCTCGAGGATCAGAAAGGCAATTATATTTCACGGTAATTGAGTAATTTTCATTGTTCCACGTACCAGACACACGTGACGTCATAATGCCATTGCAGTTCATACCGCTGATCTTATCCTTACTGTAAGATGTAATCCAGTACCATCGAACCGAATCACTCAAATTGGACCAATTTCAATTTCAAGGTTATTCAGTGAACCAGTCTTCACCTACCCCTGCTCTATATTTTTTTTTCAAAATTTTAAAATTTTAATCACGTCCGTCTACATCCCATTCATTCAGATGGCAGCACCCTCGCAAAGAATTCTCTTTATCTCAGCTCCATGTCAATTTGGATTTTTCGTCAAAACGGTTCTTTGCTCTTGATCTTTCGATTCTTCTTGCAACTATTTCTTGGCAACCCCTTCCTATCTAATGTGCTACCTACTTTGGATATTCGCTATTCCCAGCTGTGAATTGCAATTCCAAAGGTTTTCGCCCTCTGCTCGAGAGCAGTTTGGGCTACTGGTATGTAGATATATTTCAGTGCCTGTACAAGAGTTTCCCAGCACTGCCGCCAACTTCAAGCCATTGTCATATTCCAGGTTTCAGAGACTTGATTCTCACTCTACCTTATAGAAACGTGGTGGATGGTGAATGCACGCGAGAGTAATACATCATGTGGAAAAGGATTGTCTGTCAGATGCAACTGGAAGCTGGAATATACCGAGGCATCTTTCAAGATTTTATCTTAATAGTGTCAGTCGTAATATTTTCGCACAAATACAAAATTTTGTATACACGAGATATACGAATGCGATAAAAAATTTTTTTCGACATCTCGATCTCTGGTCTCGTCTTACGAATTTTTTTGAATTTTCGATTTCATGATATTTCAAATTCTTACACTTTTCAGTTATCGATAAGGATTCGTATTGAGATCTGGTAGATACCAATGAATTTTTCCGATACCCTTTTTTCTTCTATCTTCCTGAAATTGGTTTTATGTTTTTCCAAGGAAGCTTCGCGGTAACTTTCGCCCGTTGGGGGTTGAAGGAAAAAAAGTTTGTGGGTGAGGGGTACGTTCTCTATAGTCGGGCTAGCGCGTAAGGGTGGGTCTACCAGACTAAAGTTCGCGACTGGTTCTCGAGAAGTCGGAATTGTTTTTCTGCGCGGTGTTTACTTTTTCACGGTACTATGCCCGAGGTGAATGGAACCTTTCCTTCTTCGCGGCGCATTCCATCCGACTGCACTTCTATTGAAAAGATCATGATGAATGGCTATTGGAATAAAGTTATGCGGCGCGTCGGTGCTAATGTTGCGAAATATTTGAAAACTGACTGGATTCGATTTACAATCAGTTTGTCTCAATTTTTGACTGACGATCGAGATTGGATAAGCATAGAGTACTTTTTTTCTTATTTACCCTTCCTCGGGCTCGGTACAAGTCTAACGATACTTATTATAAGAATCGATAGAATTTCAATAAGAAAATGTAATTTCGATAGAAAACTCTAAGAAACGTACGTTGGTAACACATGTGCTTAGTATCTGAATTTTCATATATCCATGTAATATCGATTTCCCGATATACCGTACGTATCGAATATTTTTATATATTTCAAAATTATTTTTCACTCCTTCGAAAATACTTCACGTTATAGACTGACAAATAAATAAAATCAACTTGTACACCCTCTCGATTCCGATGATTCCCGGGCACAAATCAAACTCGCAGAAAAGTCCAAAGTCGGAAGCTCCAATAAAAATATAAGCACGAATCGCGAAACGATGAAAGTTTCAACGACACGGAAATGAAGGCCGCGGAAATCCAGTAGCTTACCAGATAGAAATTCGAGTCAGTATCGCGAAGCGATTATATTTAAAAATTTCAAGCAAAAATATGTATACAACAAACTTCCAAAAATAAATACAAAAATGATAAATAAGACCATTATTTTTTTTCCAGGGACAAAGTCTTCAGGCTGAATCTGAGCAACATCAGTCATTCAAATTGCGAGGTGAGTATTATTTTTGAATAATTTAAATTCAAAAATCTTTTCGAAAACAGATTTATAACACAAGTAAACTTAATGCTCCAGTTAACAGGTGTAGGATCTTTGGACAATTAACCCTCTGATTTTTTAAAAAGGTACTGGATGGATAATTCCACCCCCCCCAAATGCAACCCCCCATAAAACTGTCAATCATAAAAATTCTCTGTCAGAATGGCAACAGCTGACACGTCTCTCCCGTTAAGCGATCCATTGTTGAATAAGCCTGAGTGAACCCCCAGATTTTGATGTCGCCACCCCTAGAATTATAAAGGGAGGGTACGAGAGTCTACGAGTCTGAAATTTTTCTACGAGCAACGCGCAGCTCGTTAGATTTTTCGCACGCGCAAACGCACGTCCCGCGGGCCGATCATCGTGGACGCTTTGTGCGCCCACGTAACAGACAAACGTGGCTCGTTTCCCAATGCGATGTTCAATCGTAGAGATTGAATTGGAATTGCTTTGCTCTCCCAGTACCAATCGGGAGATTGGGAGAGACGGAAAATTGCTTTTTAACCCTCTCGCCGAGTAGGCGGACGCCGGGGGTTGGTAGAAGGTCGCAGTTTCTCTGCTTTCACCTACCACCTTCGCCGGAGAGACCGAGGAACCATGGATTTTTTTGTCCGAAACCAAACTTCGTTCCTCCTACTTTTACGTTTTCTGCATCTGACCCTTTTTTACATAATTTTTTCTCGCAGTTGGGATTTAGTCAATGAGATTCTCTAAATCGAAAGTGATTCGAATGCGAACCGAATAAATTTCGTAATTTACAAACCTTGTATGCTTCTGGTTTTCTTCGTTTACACGTTTTTTTTCCCCCTCTTTTCTTTGGCATTAACGAGTAGTGGGGTCTACAGGTCTAAATAAAATAGTGGTACTGTAACCAATTACTTTTTTACGGTCGGTGCGACGTAAAATTTTTTTTTCTTCTAATTTTTAAGGCTATAAAAAGTCGAGGCTTTGTAACCTACAGATTTTTTAATCCTACGGTACATTTAATGGGAGGGTAAATAAAACGAATCTTTTTCCTACAATACTATACTTGAGACGAGTGCAAAGAATAGCGTCAAGGCAGTTCCACAAAGACCGGTAAAGTAGGGATATCCGAAAAAGCAATTACTGGCCAGCAATTGTACGACGTTACAATATGCAAGGTGCATGTCAGTGAAACGTTCTGAAAGTAAATTCACAAAAAAAAAACTACCCCAAGGGCCGTGAAATCACCCCGCATAGACAGCTGGAACCTGAAACCACCATGAAAGAGAGCCGCCAATAAATTCTACGCAATTTTTCTCATGCACCCTCGGCTCCAGAAATTCAAAGCGAAAGGCAGTATGCCTTGTAATAAAAAATTCTCTTTATCCTTTACCACCATTCATCGATTGAATATGAAAAGCTGGATGTAACAATTTTTCCCAAAATTTTTCAAAATTGTCACGCAAAAAAAAATCGTTATTCCTTTCTATATCGGTGGCAACACTGCACTCTCCCTTGACAAAAAAAATAAAACAAACCGACCTGAAAATTACAGACGGATAATAAAAAAAAAGTGAAATATAAAGGAAGAGAGCCACCCCTCAGGGAGGCGGCATGATCTCGTTAATAATTCCCGAAATCGTGAATTTTTCATCGACCCCTCTTTTCGCGGGGACGCACAGACGCGGAACGACAGAGCTTGTTGCAGTTGCAGTAAAATCCTATATTGCAAGCACACCACGAACCGTCCCGCCGCCACAGCCACCACCGGAGGGATCGATTCCATGGAGAATTAACGCCGAAGGGGGAATAGGGTTTCGATTTTAGTCGGAGGGTTGAACCGTAAAACGTTAACACCGCTGTGTTTCCCAGAGCGACGAGGAGAGTGTCGGAGGGTGGATCTGCAGGACACAGGGGCGGGGGGGGGGGGCTAGATGTTCGATGCGAAGTGAATGCCATAACTGTAAAATGAATACGAAAATACATTCAGAGGGGCGGGGGGGGGGTGGCTAGATGTTCGATGCGAAGTGAATGCCATAACTGTAAAATGAATACGAAAATACATTCAGGGGGGAAAACATAAGAAAGAACGTTGGTGAGATCCAATTTTGCATTTTGCATATATGCATGGCGATGACATACCCGGCTCAAAGGCATTACTATTATTACTCATACCGATCCACTTCACTTTAATACGTGTACCCGTATTGCATCCCTTCACTGAATAAAAATATGATATTTCCGAACACATCGATGGACCCCTTGCATCCCTTATCATACGATAACGCTCATCTGCTTCCTGGTTACTTTTCGTGAGTCAGGGAATATTTTCGAATAACACTGTCGTATATGCTAACTGCATTCTTTACGTTAACGAACAAGAACAATAGAATAAGGGATGAAAAGATATCCTACCCTTAGACAGCAGATATGCCTTCCGGCGTGGTACTGAAATTTTATAGGGGGTTTGGTCAGAGCCAAGACCGTTATTATAATAAAAGCTCGTATCGTATGGATCATTATACGGATGGAAATAACGAATGAATACAAATATCCCTAGAGTACTTGGTACGAAGCAAAGATTCCGAAGGAAACGTGCAGGAGTACCAACCGCGAATGGAAAAAAAAAAAATTGATCATGCTCAGGAAGGATGCAATAAAAGCAGGACGAGACGCCGGAAAGATACTTACTACCTGAACTACGTCGGTGTCCATTTACGTGGAGGTTGGCAGCACTGCAGCCAGGCAAAACGAAACGTGCCGCCTTGCCGTAGGCGATTTTATGTTTATACTTGCCAACGTTAAAGTATTAAAGGAACTCGGAGGATTTACACGGCTATAAAGCCAAGGATGAGATATGCCGTTGGAGGAAGAAGGACGGAGAACGGTTGGAGGGAACAGGAAGTGGCGGATGCGGATAGAAAAAAAAAGAAGAAGATGGAAATCGTAGGAGTTACGCATGGTCAAAGTGTTACTATGGGCAGTAAACAATCCTGCCAACCCGTAAAATATATAAATAGCCACGGGAGCAACCCTGTTGCTTTCTAAAATGATGGTATTAAATATACATCTTGTAGAGACCCACCCTATATATTTGAGACTCTCGTATCCCCGCCAAAACTCTTCAACCACCTGAACCACCCGACCACCCCTTTCTGACTGGTACCACTGTTGGTAGTAACGCTACCATCTTCGCTTACCCGGGCTTCCACGGTACAAGTTGTTACGGGGAGTTTACAACGACGATGAATTTCGGATAAGCTTTTCGCGAAATTTCAGTTTGATGAGCCCCAAAAGCTTCTGAGCGGAATCGCATGACGGCGCCACCTTACGTCTTGTACATATATTCATGCAGGAGTGGTAAAGGGTCTGTAGCATGGCGCAGCTCTTAAAAGTCAACTGGGCTAATTCGTGGGACTTTCAGATTCATGGACCTAAACAAATTAGCCACAGCAGCTGTGTAATAGAGACTGACTTCGGTTGTAAAGACGGCGGCTGTCTTTGAATAAATTTATGTTTGGGTTTTTATTTTTCTAAATCTTGGCTTTGTTTCAAGTTTATCTTGAATGGAATCTCGACTCGAAATTCTCTATCTAGATTCTTCAGCTTGTCCGATGTGTATCAACGGACTTTTCCATCTTCTGCTACCTAATGGCTTAACTTTTTAATTATTCTTGCATTTTGTGTTCATCGTCACATTATTCCTTATGGAATCCACCCCTTTAGACAGGTACCTGCCTTGGTCCTTCCTTCACTGGTATTCTTTTTGTTTTCTTTGTCTGTTCCTTCTTTCTTTTTCTTTTTCCAATCTTCCTTCACACAGTCACCAGAACTCTTTGCCTGGTTAATAAACCTACGAACAAATTCTTGCCCAATGCCTCCGCGTTGGGTTTTACTACGACTACGTAAATGGTCCGGATCTTGTTTCGTGGGACAAAAATTTCAAGATATCTTTTTCCTGAAAATTTATGAAGAAACCGTTTAAATAACCATACACACCCATCACTAAAGACTTTCAGCCCCTCTATAATTAAACTGTCATCATTTAAATCAAAGATCATCCCTTTCATTTATCATACCACATCAATCTCTTCATAATACCCAAATATCATCCCCTCGTAACTAAAAACCCAACTTGCTCCGATTCCATTAATATCCATAAAATCAAGATTTGCACAAACAACCATGACTGACCAGTAAATAACAGTATGCCAGTCCAGAATGACACCAGTGGTCAGACATTGATCGAAGATCGTGACACCGAAAGATACACGATGTACCATAAGAATAAATTGAATACAGGGGGTACGCGTGATCTGACTGAGTAGAAAAGGTGTAAAAAGAGAAGAATAAAAAAAGAGAAAGAAATATGGGAAAAAGAGAGGAAGGCATGGCCGGTATGCGCAAGGTGAGTAAATCACAAAAATTGAAAGCTCCATATCGGATATGGAATCAATATTGAATGCAGATTGAATTTAGCCTCCGGACGCTACAGGCGCAGTAAGTGACAGGGGGTCCACGGTAGAGAGAACAAAATTTTGACTTACGACATTGACATCGAAAGGCACTCCTCCGTTGGAAAAATTACCGAAAAGTCCTACGGCCGAGTAAGCTCTAGGTGAGCTCTACTTCCAGCGTCCCTCAGCAACGTCGTCCACTGGTTGGACGCGAAGCTTTCCGACCCCCTACACCATTGGCAGTAGGTAGTAAGGTATCCACCGCCCCACTGGCAAACCCTCTGGAGGATCCGATCGAGAGGAAACCGTAGGACAGTGATAGTACGGCGTGATAGTCTCTCATGCATGGAGCTGCATGGCGATTCCGCCTAACGCCCAATGTGTCACGTTACTATTTGATGAGATAAAAAGGGCCGCGGTGGCTCCAGCTCGTGAATCTTTTAACGCATCATCCCCTGCTGCGACCAAGGGATGCTGTCTACTCTGGAATTTTCAGGGAGTTAGAGGAGTGTCGGAACCCAAGGGAGGTCCGCAGTTTTACCCCCTGTTAATATTTTATCATGGTAAATTGTACCGACCCCGCGAGTCGAGAAAGGGGAGGTAGTGGATCTGTAGTGTTCGAAGTTAATGTACCACCCCCCCCC